>NC_054372.1:135507952-135807952 GCF_017654675.1 Xenopus laevis
GGTTTTAAAAAATAGTGGTGAGCACAACTTTCCCTTGTTTGTTATATATATAT
Organism: Xenopus laevis; assembly: GCF_017654675.1. Taxonomy (NCBI): domain Eukaryota; kingdom Metazoa; phylum Chordata; class Amphibia; order Anura; family Pipidae; genus Xenopus; species Xenopus laevis. Next base: position 135,508,006 of record NC_054372.1, read on the forward strand.
ATATATATATATATATATATATATATATATATATATATATATATATATATATATACAGTATATGTACATATATAAAATTTGGTATTGGTGCGTTCATAAGACATAGAACTTCCCAAATCTGCTGTGTTCTCTTACATACAATAAATCATGTTTCTGATATATGTGATTGTACTATGTGAAACATGATTTTTCATTTTATTAGACACTTAGAAGCCTATATCATTTTACAGACGTGGAATTACATGAAAATTCTAGCATATTTTGAAAGCTCAGGTTGTCCTGAAAAAAAAACAATATATTTTTTCCTGGGTAACCTACAGGACCCACCCCAGGAAAAGCCCTTAATGTGAGAGAGTACAAAATGTCTAAAACCTGCTTGGCAGTAGATGCTCGCATTTAGGACAAATCAGCTAGCAGGGTAAGGTGTAAAGGAAAGGTGCACATTTTTCACTGTTGTACAGGTTTTATTTATTTTATCCCCTGGGGACTCAGGAATTATGGGATTAGGAGGCAGGACACAGAAGCAAACTTGAAGTCTATCCCTCTGTATAACCACCTTCTACCACTGGATATTTCAGTTGTGTGTCCTTGCAAAGTCAAGAGGTTTGGGCAAAGCCCCTAGGGGGGCCCATTACAAGGATACTTTGACCTGAGACTAGCTCTGGCACAAGGTTGGTACCTGACACAGTTTAAAGGGGACACAGGACTTCCTTCCTTGAAACAGGTGAGAGCTCTCCTAAATCCCTCTTTATAAAAACTAACTACTTAATTGCACTCCCCAAAGGAAAGGCCTCTCCTTTTGCCATACATTGCTCAGTGCATTTATCCGTTTATCCCTAATGACTGCACATTTTATAAATGCCCATTACTGTTACTATATGTAGTTAGCTTGCTGCATCATTGGAAAGTAAGAGGGAACAATATGTGGTTTGGGGAGTCCTGTTTTTCACAGAAAGATTTTGCTATTTCTCTACAGGTTTCGGTAGAAGGATATGGCTCTGAAAAGACAAGGCTTGTTTGAATAACAGTGTGATGGATCTTATTTCTCAAGTAAGTCGGCTTTTGACATGCCAGAGGAACTGCAGATGATACGATGCCTGAAACAGTTGCTATTTTATTGGGCCTGTTGGGGACAGTTTGTTCTTGTCTGTGCTTGAACTGCCAGGGTATATTTTAAATTCCATTCCAGACCTGGTCTCTGTCAGTAATTTGCTGCATCACATTATTTTTCCTCTGCTGGCAGTTCCATTTTCTTGATGTTGTTTTCTCTTCCCTGTTGCCCTTCCTGCGCTGCTTGTTGTGCTAACATTTTCTCTTCTGATCGTCCATCTGCACCTGTTCCCCATTGATGATCATGGTAGCTAATGGGTTTGTATTGTCTGTTTCTGAATCCTGTAATGTTGTGTTTTGTTGCTGCTCTGCAGGGTTTTCACCCCATCCTGGAGGAGCAAAGCCACATAAAGAATATGTAGGCTCGCATTGTTGTGGAGATGGTCAAAAGAAAGAGTGTGCATTGGAGTTCACTCGCGCACATATTGACGCTGGCGCGGTACGTCTGTGTGAGTTGGTGCTAGCGGCCGTGCATGCACAGGACTCAAAAAGACGGATATTCCGCAAGGGAGAGAGGGGACCAGACTTGGGGTAGGCGACGGAGCAGGTACGTGCCTGGCGCCCCCCCAGCCTTGCACCCCAGGCAAGTGCCTACTCTGCCTACCCCTAGGCCCGGCCCTGCTGAGTGCCCACAACTTGGAGATTGAACTGGGACAGCACAGACAGACCTACAGACCCAGAGAGAACAGACTGTGCCAGCAATTTGACCAGGAGGCAGTGAAAGATGAGGCCCACTTCTTGCTACAGTGCCCCAAGTACTCAGCACTGAGATTCTCCAGTCACATCCCAGACTTCACATCCATAAAAGAAGAGAGGAAACTCCACTTCCTATTGGGAGAAGAGGCACTGACAGTAACAATAGCGGCACAATATGTAAGAGACTGTCATAGACTGAGCCAAACCACACTTTCCCCTATTCCCATAAAGTGCCCCGCCTAACCCCACCCATTTCACCCCTCTACCTGCTTTGGCAATGCTTAATGTATTTGGTCCTGTCAATAAAGCTCATTTGATTTGAAGGAGCAGTAGGGGAGAGGGAGTAAAATGAACACAGCAGAGAGTGACAAAAAACGAGCAGTGGTGGGAGGGAGGAAATAAGCAGATAGGGAGTAAAAGGAGCAGGGGAGGAGAGGGGGTTAAATAAATAGAGCAGAGACTGTCAGAAAATGAGCAGTGGAAGGAGGGGGAACAAACAGAGGCAGAGAAATGAGCAGGGGAGGAGGGGGTTAACCAAATTGAGCAGAGAGTAACAGAAACCAACAGAGAAGGGAAACAAGCATTCTGGAGCACATAGCACTTCACAATGGTCATTGCTAAAGCTGGACGCAGTTCAACTGCATGATTTGGATGCGTGATCAAACCTGTGATACAATGCTACACCTAATTATTATTGTGTGATCCGTCTTTCTCCCTCTGCTACTTTTCTTTCTTTGGTTTATTTTCCATTGAGCCCTAATCTGAATCGTGACAGAAGAGGGCGCTCCGATTTCACATTCTTCCTGTTGATAAGTTATTTTCAAGCTGCCGGTGGAACGCAGTCTTCCTGCTTTCTTCTGTGGAACGCACGCTCCCTTCCCCACTTCTCCCTGGTCTTTCTTGTCCTTCCGTGACAGCAACGCTTCCAAGATCCTCGCCTCCCTCAAGCTCCCCATAGACGCAAAGATTTCTCTTGCCGAACAACCGATTTTAGCGAAGTCCGACCAATCCTTCGCAGATTCGAACGATTGAACATCGGCCAGGTTAAAAAATCTTTGTCGGTCCCAGTGCAATCTATCTATGTTTGCAGGGCCAAGCAGGCAGCTAACCTTTGTTTTCCTGGCAAATTGGTCTTTATAGTTGATGGACAATTCGTATGATCGTACGATCGTTCCGAGATAATCGTGGTCTCACGATGATGATCGGATTTTTTAAAAATCTCTATGGCCAGCTTAACTCTGTCAGTGTGTTTTCCAGTCGTGTCTGAGCTGGCCGACACATGGAATTGGACTTAAAGTGTTTGGGAATATAGAAGATGGAACGGGAAGATGGATGGGTATGTTATTCTTGGTGAAAAAAGGTTTGGGTTCTGAGTTCTTGTGGTAAATGTAACTTAACATGCCAGGAAGCATTTCCGTGTCATACACAAAAAAAATGGTTATTATAGTATGAGGTTCAATTTTGATAGAAAGAGAGGAACTTGTTCAATACCTCCTGTTTTATCCCAAATGCCATAACTAGGGATAATGCCTTGAATGAGTTAAGTCCATCTGTTGCACAATGTGCTGTACCTACAGCAACTCATGTTATACTCCTCCAATAGATATTCTACCATCTCTGTCCAAAGAAAAGTCACTGCTCTCGCCATTGTTTCCTCTATGCTGCCAGAAAGAGTGTATTTTTATATAAATAAAGGTCCTTGTCATACAGGTATGGGACCTGTTATCCAGAATGCTCGGGACCTGGGGATTTCCGGATAAAGGATCTTTCCATAATTTGTATCTCCATACCTGAAAGCTACTTAAAAATAATTTAAATATGAATTAAACCCAATAGGATTGCTTTGCCTCCAATATGGATTCATTATAACAAAGTTGGAAAGATGTACAGAGTTCTGCTTCATTATTACTGAGCAAAAGGAAATCTGTTTTATATGTTGAATTATTTCATTACAAGTGTATGGGAGATGGCCGTCCTGTAATTCTGAGCTTTCTGGATAACAGGTTTCTGGATAACAGATCCTGTACCTCTATGTTTCACTAGAAAGACACCCTGCTGCTGCTGCTGAGTGAGTATTTTGGTATAACCTTAGAAATAAGCTCAAGTTTGTCTTTCTGTTTTTTATAGTTACAGTATGTACCTTTGAATTTCTCTGTGTTTTAAAGAACCTAAAACTCTCAAAAATGTATACAGAATTAGTCAGTGTCCTCTTCTGAGTACTTTTGTAATTTACATTAATTTCTTTTCTGTTTCTTTGCATGATATAAGTATGTTTATACTACTAATTTTATGTTTTTTCTTTCATGCCATGCTGTCCAGCAGCCGACTATCCACATTCTAGGCACAGCCAACAGCTTTGTATTTATTCCTTGCAGTGTTCCCCATATCATGTGTTTGTATTGCCCAAAATAATTCTCTGAATCATTCTGTCAGATTCATTTGATAACTGATTGGTATAGGCAGGGTATGAGAGAGTAAATCTGTATGCTCTGAACCATATAACCTTTATTACATAGAAATTAGATGTATAATTACATATGCATAAGATGGGTGTGTCTATTGCCTTTAGAATTGCGTAATGTTATAGGTGTTAACATTGCTTGAGAAAGGGGTGGGAGCCCGAAACGTTGCACGTTTGTTTTGCCTGCACTGGTAAAAGTGATTTACTTCACAAAAAACTTGTGTCTGGACTTCTTTGAAAGATATATTATTTGTCTGCAAAAGTGAACTATTTCATTTCCTAGGAACATCTGAGTACTGGGGTGTTTTCTGCACAAAGATTTTTAGTGAAGCAGTATTCAGTTGTGTGAAACTAAATCAAATGTGAAAAACTGGCTGTGCAAAACTTTGGGTACCCTTGTAATTTTGCTACTTTGAATGCATGTAACTGCTCAATACTGATTACCGACAACACCAAATTGGTTTGATTAGCTCATTAAGCCTTGAACTTCATAGGCAGGTGTGTCCAATCATGAGAAAAGGTATTTAAGGTGACCGATTGCAAGTTGTGCTTCTGTTTGTCTTTCCTCTGAAGAGTGACAGCATGGGATCCTCAAAGCAACTCTCGAAAGATCTAAAAACATGGTTTAGGGGAAGGCTACAAAAAGCTATCTCAGAGGTTTAAACTGTCAGTTTCAATTGTAAGGAATCAGGAAATGTGAGGCCACAGGCACAGTTGCTGTTAAACCCAGGTCTAGCATATGCAGAGGATTGTGAGAATGGGTACAGACAACCCAAAGATCACCTCCAAAGACCTGCAAGAGCAACTTGCTGCAGATGGTGTATCTGTACATCGTTCTACAACGAACATCTGTATGGCAGGGTAATGAGTAGGGATGCACCGAATCCACTATTTTAGATTCGGCCGAACCCCCGAATCCTTCTCTAAAGATTCGGCCAAATACCGAACCGAATCCTAATTTGCATATGTAAATTAGGGGTGGGAAGGGGAAAACATTTTTTACTTCCTTGTTTTGTGACAAAAAGTCATGCGATTTCCCTCCCCGCCCCTAATTTGCATATGCAAAATAGGATTCGGTTCGGCCAGGCAGAAGGATTCGGCCGAATCTGAATCCTGCTGAAAAAGATGAATCTTGGATTCGGTGCATCCCTAGTAATGAGAAAGCATCCCTTTCTGCACTCACGCCACAGAGTGGCTTGTTGTATGCAAAAGCTCATTTAGACAAGCCACAGTAGAGTCCTGCACGGGTCCATCTTTTGGAACCCGTACCCGACCTGTACCCGCAATCCGCAACCCGGACCCGCATTCTTACCCGCATGGACCCGCTACCCGACCCGCAAGTATCTTATCCGCAACCCAGACCCGCTGACCATCAAGAATCAGGAATTGCTGTCATTGTAAACCGGAAGTGACATCATCGGAAGTAGGTGTGATCAGAAAAAAAGGAGTAAAACAGTCAGTGCTATCATTGTAAACCGGAAGTGACATCATTGGAAATAGACGTGATCAGAAAAAAGGAGTAAAAATCACTCTTGACCCGACCCGCTGCAGGACTCTAAGCCACAGTCATTTTGGACTGATAAGACAAAAAAAAAAATTTAGCTATTATAGAGATTTTGTATGGACGAATGATCAAAAATACTGTCATCCAGACAGTAATCAAAGGCTATAGGAGGCATCTAGAGACTGTTACATTTGCAAAAGGAGGCTCAACTAAGTATTGATGTGATATCTCTGTTGGGGTGCCCAAATTTATGCACCTGTCTAATTTTGTTATGATGCATATTTTCTGTTAATCCAATAAACGTTATGTCATTGCTGAAATACTACTGTTTCCATAAGGCATGTTATATATTAAAAGGAAGTTGCTACTTTGAAAGCTCAGCCAATGATAAACAAAACTTCAAAGAATTAAGAGGGCAGTGTGGGATGTATATAACTCTGACTGGAGTATATGTGTCATTAGGAATAAATGTTTAAAATAAGATCCACATCAGACTGCATAAAGATATCTTTACTACAGATACAAAATGAGCGTCAACATTAAACCAAATAATTAACTGCTTAATTTACAGAGGTTTGTTCACAATAATAAATATAAATAAATGTACATATAATACTGCCTAGTACAATATTAAAATGTATAAAAAGATGAACCATGCGCATAAACTATTCTAGAAACATGGAAAAATTTGGATAAAAAGTCATTCTACCATTTGTACAGTGATTTTTTTTCATCTTGAAATTAAAATTAGGTCAAAAAAGTAATGAAAGGCTCCCAGGTTTTGAATGAGTTGCTGTATACAATACAAATTTTATGTGAAATTGTAGCGAATTGCATTTGCTAGTTGGAATACTTGTTGCCGGTTTCAAAAGGTGGAAATTCCAAAGGAAAATAAAGCTCTCAATTTGAGAAACAGGTGAGAATAAAGCACTCAAAATTACCCTATACCTTTTATATAGCACTACCTCGATTTCATTGCAGTGTCTTCTCTGCTTGCTAGGGTTCCAAAGCTATTGGGCAGCTTGTGCCTCTTTAGTGTTGTTCAGTGTGTTAAGGACAGGAGGCACTGCTAACACACGATATACGTATTTTGGGGTGCTTTATGCAGATTAGATCTGGAACATTCTAAAGCCAACATTTGTGGATGCATTTTCTTGGGAGGTGCAGTGTTAATTGATTGATTAGACCATGTGTAAGATAGAGAAAATATAATCACAGGCGCCTACACACAGCAGTGCAGTAATGTAAATAAGCCCTTCAGATACAGCAACGGTTCCCATATTGGGAATGCATGAGTGTTTGTAAGATTTGGGGTGAATACTTATTTACTGTTGTAGATACTAATAGAACTACAGCAGAACAAGCAATCCAATATTTGTATATACAGTATCTGTAACTTAGATTTGTGGGCAGGCTACAGAAAAACCGTGCAGTCAAGGGTATTGAATAGTACCTCCCTATGCAAGCAAAATAAGTGTCTTTTTTTTTTTTTGTTGACAACAGAAGTTGTGTCTTTACAGTGCAATAATTGTCTTCTTCAGTAGAAAATGTTTTTTGATGCAAAGTCTTCATCCATGGAATATTGATTTTACCCTGAATATGCAACACTGATTTCACTGCAATATTTAACTTTTTTTTCCAACCGAAAAACTGGGTCTAGAGGCAGCAATGGCAATAATAATCGTACAGTAAAAATAATGCTTTGTGTTGTTAAACAGGCTTCTTGTTTTGCAGATAGTTGGCGGCAGAGTAAATTGTGCAAGTTTGTTTCCCAGTATCAATAAGGCATCCTAAACCCTGTCAGTTGCTCGTGTTCACCTCTTTCAGTACAGTGCCAATATACATAGAGAAGTCATCACAGTGGGTTTGAATTGAATGATGTCCCGCTATTAAAGCAAAGCAATAGGCTTGGTTCCTGAGCCAGGCACACACTGGGAAGGTGCCACATTTTCCAGAGTTGGATATGTAGTGTACAGGCTGGTAACCTGAAAGTCTGAGAAAGAATGATCCCCGCTGCTAGACACAGGGGTCAGACCTATGGTTCCCAAATCACAGTCTGAGAGTTGTAGAGGGGAACTGCTGAAGGCACCTAATGTGTCCAGACTGAAGCTCTCATCCTTCATGGCCTCCCATATGTTTCCTTTAACATAAAGCATAAGAGAGACTGGAGTTAAAAGCCAATATTGGAATGCATTGAGAATAATATACAGAGGCAGCCCCATAATGAAATAAGATACAGTGGATATTTATTTAATTTATTTGAGAACTTATCACTATGTCAATGTTATCGTCAAACATTGGATTCACCATGAATGGCCCTTTTTATACCCCCGTAAGTTAAAGGATAAGTAAACCTTTAAAATAAGTGAATGTAAAATTGATGAGAGTGCTATTCTAAGATTTTTTGCAATGTTCATTGATTATTTATATTTTTTTAATTCCAAGATATTAAAGGATATATTTACTATTAATATAAATTAATTTTGTTACAACAGCACCACCTGCTGGTCAGTTTCTGACCATTCTGACCACCCAGTAGTCAAGGAAGTTGTCAGGAGAAAGAGGCTGCTCTGATGTTCTTCTGCTTAGGAAAAAATTAGAAGCCTTCCTCAAATCTTTTTAAAAAAAAAACCAGAAGAACATCAGAGCAGCCTCTTTCTTTTTCCTGACAACTTCCTTGGCTACTTGGTGGTCAGAATGGTCAGAAACTGACTTGCAGGTGGTGATGTTGTAACACAATGAATTTATATTAACAGTTCATGTATCCTTTAATATCTTGGAATAAAAAATATAATCAGTGTACATTGCAAAAATTCTTAGAATAACTCAATAACTGAAAAAATCTATTTTGCATTTACTTATCCTTATTGCCTACTCACCTTGTAGCGCAAAGTCCATGATGCTTGGATCAAGGGCATCAACCTCTGTGTTCATATCTGAGGTGAGGCTGAGAAAGTCAGAAGCTGCCCTGCTCATGATGTGCTGTTGAAGGGGACTGTGGGTCATGTCTGGAACAGAGTGAATTGGAGGACTCTGTGCTGGGGCTGGAGAACCTGAAGCTATCCTGGCCTGGGTCTGGATCTGATGGTGCAAAGGAATGGATTGTAACGACAAAGTCATGACACGGTGTGGCTGGTGCTGAGGAATCCTGCCTGGGAGGTTTCCTATGGTCGTCATAGCTTGAACTTCTGATTCCACCAATTTACTTGGAGCTTTACAATTCTCTGGTCTGTCCATGATAAGTTTGTCCAGCTCATCTGCAAAGAGATACATGATGTAAATAAGAACACTGAAAGCTTAAACTTCAGTTCAAGTCAAGTTTGTCAAAAGCAGTGGCATTTTACACCTGAATATTTCGTCTTGCATACAACAACGACAGAAGTTAATGATAAAGCTTTTTACAGCATTGAAGGCCCACCCATTTTAAAGTATTTCAGTTTATCCACGTATTAGGTTTTATTGGTACCCACATAATAATACATTTTGTTATTACCTGGGTTAGCCATGCTCCTTCGTATTGCTGGAAGATCCTTCCTTTTCCATTTCTGCATCTCCTCTTCCATTTTATCAATCTTAGCTGGGTTCAGGGCCCACAAGCAGCCTTTGCGTGAAGATCCACTTAATTTGTTTTCTACCTTCTCAAAGCACTTGTTTAGGGAAAGGTTGTGTCGAACTGAGTTCTTCCAGCCATCTGGAGCTGTCTGTAAAGTGAAAACGGAAAAAGAACTGTGAACATCAGAACATGCATCATATCTAAATTGCTAGGAAAACACAATTCTAGATATCACCAATACAGTGCTTATGCCGTACCTTAAAATATGGAAAATGATCCTTCATAAAACTGTAGATTTCACTCACTGGCAGGCTTCCAGTTTTGCTGTTCTTCAAGGCCATTGCAATAAGGCAACTATTACAAATAAATAAAGTGTAAATCTTTAGACCCTGTAATGGTGTAGAGTACACTGGAAAAGACAGCTGTGCATCCTGTATTGGTACCCATATAGATCTGCCTGTTTCACTGGTAATATGATCATTTAAATCATAAAGTATAATCATCAAATAATTGAATGTACCTGTATGAATAGATGGGTTTGGGGTAGCTCTTGGGCTGCAGTTCCTGTGTAGGATGAGCTGCAAGATGTGGCTGTGTGAACTGGGCTTGTGCCCTGTATGAGCTGTTGTACAAATTGGCAGAGGAACACTGGAGAAAAGAGAAATATTGAAAAACAGATTTAATTACCTGACAAAAAGATAAGATTAAACTCCATCTTTATCCTACATTTCTTTCAGTTTACATTTTTATTCTATTAGCATATACTCATCCTACTGACTGGTAACTACCCCCCCAGCTACTCCATCTAGCTTAAAGGAATACCGTCATGGGAAAAAAATGTTTTTTCAAAATGCATCAGTTAATTGTGCTGCTCTGACATGGGGCTAGACATATTGTCAGTTTCCCAGCTGCCCCAAGTCATGTGCTCTGATGAACTTCAGTCACTCTTTACTGCTGTACTGCAAGTTTTGAAGTGATATCACCCCCTCCCTTCCCCTCCCATCAGCCTAACAACAGAACAATGGGAAGGTAACCAGATAGCAGCTCACTAACACAAGATAACAGCTGCCTGGTAGATCTAAGAACAGCACTCAATAGTAATGTTCCAGGTCACACTGAGACTCATTCAGTTACATTGAGTAGAAGAAACAAAAGCCTGCCAGAAAGCAGTTCCATCCTATAGTGCTGGCTCTTTCTGAAAGCACATGACCAGGCAAAATTACCTGAGATGGCTGCCTACACGCAAATATTACAACTAAAAAAAATACACTTGCTGGTTCAGGAATTACATTTTATATAGTAAAGTGAATTATTTGCAGTGTAAACAGTGTAATTTAGAAACAAAAACCACATCATAAAAATCATGACAGATTCCTTTTAACTTTCTAAAACACATTTGCTTTATAAACTGGAAAAGTGTATTACCTGTGACCCCTGGGACAGTCCATAGATTTGCTGTGAATGAGTTTGGTACACAGGCTGCTGAGCCTGCAAACTAGGAGACACGTGCCCTGCCATACTGTATTGGCTCATCTAATGAAAAGAAAGAGAAACGGATGTTATTTCATCATTGTATTTATACAGTGGCAACATTCCTAACACAATAACTTCCTCACTGTGGAAATAAAACTTCTTTGTCTACTATAACATACAGCAGCTGTAAGATTAATATGGGATTACTTACATTGGACCCATGTGATGTTAACGTATTCAGACCCAGAATCCCCTGTTGCATGCTTGTCGGAACGTGGATCATAGATCCAGGAGAGTGTACATTATTTGATAAATGTCCTGTGGAAAGAAAAATATACATGAAAAATGGCACATAGATAGATAAACCATAAAAATACTATGTGAAATGTAAAAGACTCAACCTACCTGACTGCTGCATCAAAGGATTCTGGGAAGTGTGGCTGTAGTCCATCCTTGTATTGGTCATCTGCTGCAACCTGGGGACATCCACAGAAGTCAGCCATGACAGAGACTGCAGGTCATTAGGAAGCTCCTCGGCTCCCATTTGAGAGGGGTTCATATGCCTGTGGTCAGTGCCAAGAAAAGGTCAGTATTATGCATTATTACACTATTATTCAGGTTTTTGAACTAAAATCAACAAAATATCAAGGGGGAATCTAAACAGCAAGGAACACATACAGGTTTTCTTAGGATATAGGGACATGCAATGCTAAAAACCATAACAAAACCATAAGAAAAAACAATCATAAGAAAGAACAATTGATAAGGCACATAATGGTAGAATAATACCATTCCCCATGAGGTTTTGAAAACCCCTCTATATTTTTTTACTTTTATGAATGTGACAATTGTATTGCCAAATAGCTGAGATAATAGACATCTGTGCACAAAAATTGTAACGTGGCTAAAGGGCAAAAGTAAGCTTGTTATATATTCTGCATTCAATCTTTATCCAAAACAAAACTATTTACAAAGAAACTATTTACAAAGAAATCAGAAGAACATGGTTTAACATGGATATAACTATTTCACTGTTTTCACTGTTCCAGTGTTATATTATAATCCATGGCAATAGTCAGCTCTGTGCACCTGTCACTACAAATGTATTTCTATAAATTCTAATATTTATCAGGCCATACCTGTATAGGACACACTTCTTTATAAGACTGTATCCAAGCTGGGGTGCATTTCTATTTAGTAAGCAATGAACGTATTTAACCATTTCAGTGCAAATGTTATTTTTAAATTCTACAATACATTTGGTGCTCTGATTCTGCTATTGTCACCCAGTAATTAGTAGCTTTACCAGTGACTTCTCACAATGCCCCATTTGGATAATGTAGGGTTAAGGGAGGGGGGATACTCAGCTGACCCTTCTTCCAGCTCTGCCATTGGCCAAATCATAAACAAACACAATCAAACAAAATGATTTAAAAGCTGGGCAGACCAGGCTCATTTGCAACAGTTGGTTGTGTTATTCAGAGACCACTGCCCTATTGTACTTAGAAAACGGCTAAAGCCAACTGACACGTGTCTCCATTGTTTTTGGGGGAGGATTAATTGTTTCTATTTCTCTACCCCCACAAGACCTCTTTCCCCCCTTCTTCCCTTTGCAGACCCTTCATTAATCTAGCTGAATGACAGCAGACAAGAGGAGCACAAAAAGAGTGCCATCTGCCACCCGCCTGATGCCTACTGGTCTGAAATGAAGAGTTTGGGGGCTTTTTGTTTCACAAATGGAAAGGTCGAATGGGGAGTGCTAAGAGTCAAAGCCTCTGCGCACACCTCCTGTCACAGGGCAAACTCATTGAGCAACTTCCAAACCTCAAACCCTTGTGTTAACACTTGTGTAACAGTCTGCTAGTGTTCAGTTGTGCTGTTTCAGGATCAGACCCATTACCAGCTGTGCCCTCTTCAGGAAAAGCAAACTGAAAGAATGATAATCTCAAATGACTGTATTTAAACCCAACCCCACACCCTTTAGAATGAATCTTTTAGGTTAAATAAAATCTTATTTATATGGGCCACAATCCATTCTTGTTACATACAAAGCTTGTATGCATGTAGAACCTTGATCATATACAGTATGGGATCTGTTACCTGGAAACCTGTTATCCAGAAAGCTTCAAATTACGGGATGGCTGTCTCCTATAGACTCCATCCAAATAATCCAAATCTTAAAAATGATTTCCCTTTTCTCTGTGATAATAAAACTGTACCTTGTACTTGATCCCAACTAAAATATAATTAATCCTTATTGGAAGCAAAACCAGTCTGTTGGGTTTAATGTTTACATGATTTTCTAGTAGACCTAAGGTATGAAGACCCAAATTACGGAAAGATCCGTTATCCGGAATAACCTAGGTCCCGAGCATTCTGGTTAATACGTCCCATACCTGTACAACTCTTTCTCTGGAACTAGCTATAGGACTACAATGGGCACCGTAGTCTCCCATGTGCACTTCCCCCGCCTTATATGATATGCTCAACTCCATTACTGCATGGCAGTGTTGCACTTCCTGTTTTTAAACAGTATATTCCATGCCAAAGACATCCAGAAGCATACAAATAAAATATAATGAAGTATAACTCAAGACATTGAAGTAGTAAGAAGCCACACCCAGCTGTTTGTTAGTTTGGATCAAGTACAAGGCATTGTTTTATTATTACAGAGAAAAATTAAATAATTTTTAAAAATTTGGATAAAATGGGAGTCTATGAGAGATGGTTTTTCTGTAATACGGAGCATTCTGCATAACGGGTTTATGGATAACTGATCCCATACCTGTACTACAAAAATACATTATATAAAATACTCACCATCTAAATTAACAGCTGTATGTGTAAATAAGGTAAAGAGCCCCAGGCAGTTCAGTCCAATAAAGGCATTATCAGTTAAATAGGGGACTTAATTATGAATTGCTCTTTAGCTCCCCTTTTTAAGTCCGTGTTTTGGTAAGAACTGGACCTAATGAGGTGAAAACCTCACTGAGGTAAGCCCCTTGTAATCATGTTAGCCTCTATAACTTGCCTGATAGTGAGGAAATACAGGAGGTCTTATTAGGGACCATATGACCTACATTGTGTTGTGGTTTGGATCAAGTTAAATAGTAGGAGGTCCAGGTAACAGGTATCCTGTGCCTGGTGGGAAACAGATGAATAAATAAGGTAAGAGTCTGTAGAGACTTCTGACCTCTTAGCCAAGGAGGCTGTGATCAGTTGTACCCAGAGAAACGTTAACCACTATAACCCATGGGGTAGGGTGGGACAAATTAAAAAAAATTTAAAATATAAATATATAAATATATATATATATATATATATATATAAATATATATATAACTAGTGTCCTTATCTATGATGGGGTATGTGCTACAAAGAAAGTAAAAATGGGAGGGGTGCAAGAGGTCAGAAGCAGGGAGCCTGACGCCCTTAGTACAGATCCAGATCTGAACAATAACCTTAAAAAAATAAATTTAACTTGTTTACACCAAACATGCAATTTGTCTTGAAGCACTAATGTTATTAGAAAAGGTCAACTGGAACCTAAAAACATTGACAAACCAGCTGTCACATACCTAGAACTATAAGCATACTGCACCAGCTATGCAGCGGAAGGAAGCAAGAATTTGTAGTTGAGTTATAACATAAACATGTTTCCAATCTATTCTGCTCTTCTAATTATATATAAATGATTAAGTTTTATACATAAATCCTTATTATTTATAACTTATATTGCCTTTGATTGCAGACTAAAATGAAATGTTCTTTTCTGACTAATTGGGAAATATTCACATGCTACTGGGCACATCTGCACCCCCCGCAGTGATTTCTAGAACTCTAGGACCCAGTCATATGCCACGCTGATAAAGGAAGTGTAAACAGAACTCGTACAGTATGACAGATCTATTGTTTTCTCTGTCAGGCTGAATGGAATGAAATTCACATATTAATAGGCTGCCACGGCCTGCTGCAACTCATTACATGAATCTGAAGTATTGTTTGATAAGTCAGTTACAGCCATTTTGGTCACGGCCTCATAAGATTTTGATTATTAATGGGGATGTCTGCATATTCTCCCTTTCAAAAAATGGGTGATGTCACATCTGTGACTTCATTTGTTAAATCTCTAATGGAAGATACAATTCAGCAAACTCTAGAAGACTGCCTTATAAAATAAAATATTAGCTTAAGTAAATCATTTCCTATAATATCAGATATATCATAGCTGCACATTACTTCATTATTCTCCAAACCTGTAGTCATTTATGTGGGTAAATGTATGTATTGACTGGCAACTATTTTTTGGGTTTGTTACAGGCAGAGTAAATATTACTTTGTTATCCGTGTAATGTAGATACATGTTTTATCACTACCGGAGGCCACCATCTACCATCAATCACAAGTACACCCCTTTACAATTGGCATGCATTAGTTCACCTATACAGCAGGGGGCACTAAAGCTTTTCTCTTCCAAGACAGTTTTAGGAATGAGCACATTTCAATCTACACACAAGTAACAAGTGTCACTTATGACAACAAAACAGAGTTTGTATAAAAAAAAATAAAAAAACAAAAGAACAGAAATATATGCATAGAGGTAGACTATGAAATACAGACAAAATAAGCAGTTACACTTTTATATTTTCAAGTTAAAAAAGGAGTTGCTCACTTCTCTAAAAAAATAAATATCTCAGTATAAATATGTGCATAGATCTCAGTATTTCATAAGATTTTGATTGTAAATTACATATAATGAGGCAGCTGTCATTGCTAATCATATAGCCTCTGTATAAGCATTCAGAATGTTTACGTATACCTTTTAGTTTTTTTCGTATTGCACATGTTTTATTAAAGGGGAATCAAACCAATTTATAGTGATTTTATTATTCATTAAATACACAGCTGTCACGTAGGTATAATGTCAGCTGTAAAAGTACAATCATTATGATCACTAGGGGTGTAGGTATTATCCCTCGCTATAGAAAAATGCTTCTGCCAAGGTAGCCAAGGTAATCAAGTGTGGAATCATTTACCAGTTATAAGGGTACAAGTAATCAAGCACTAAGGGGTTCAGAATTGCCGCCTAAACCTGATAAAGGGCGCAGATATGCCCTTCCCACTGGCAGGTGATGGTTAGATTGGGTTGAAAAAAGACCAAAGTCCCTCAAGTTCAACTCCTCCAAAGGAAACCCAGCATCCATACATACACACACTGACCCCTCCATACACTCACATAACTTATATATACTCATATACTAACTAAAGATTTTAGTATCACAATAGACTTGGATATTATGCTTGTCCAAGAAATCATCCAAGTTCCTCTTAAACCTTGGACCTTGGAGTCCTTATAGATAATTAACTTGGCTGTAGCAAGCAATGCCAGTCAGCAGCATCAAGGGCAAAAGGGGCCTTGATTCACGGGAGGAGGGGGTCATTCTTCCACTGTATAGAGCACTTGTAAGGCCACATCTAGAATATGCCGTTCAGTTTTGGTCTCCAGCACTCAAACAGGACATTATTGTATTAGAGACGGTACAGAAAAGGGCAACTAAGCTGGTAAAAGGTATGGAAAATCTTAGCTATGAGGAAAGACTGGCCAAATTGGGGTTTTTCACGCTGGAGAAGAGGTGCTTAAGGGGTGATATGATAACTATGTATAAATATATAAGGGGATCATATAATAATCTCTCTAATGCTTTATTTACCAGTAGGTCTTTCCAGTTTACACAAGGTCACCCATTCCGATTAGAAAAATGAGGTTCTATATAAATATTTGGAAGGGGTTTTTTTTTACAGTGAGAGCTGTGAAGATCTGGAATTCTCTCCCTGAATCAGCTGTACAGGCTGATACATTAGATAGCTTTAAAAGGGGGTTGGATGGCTTCCTAGCAAGTGAGGGAATACATGGCTATGGAAGCTCATAGTACAAGTTGATCCAGGGACTAGTCCAATGCCATCTTGGGGTCAGGAAGGATTTTTTACCCCTCTGAGGCAGATTGGACTGGCTTTAGATGGCCTTCCTCTGGCTCAACTAGCAGTTAGGCAGGTTAAAAAAGAGTCAAAAAGTTGAACTTGATGGACATATGTCTTTTTTTAACATAACTTACTATGTTATGTTTCTATGTAAAGGCACTTATATAATCAGCCATCATAACCTCACTGCAAAGAACCACCTACGCTGCTTGAAATGAAGAATCTTTTCCTCTAGCCTAAAGGGGAGGCCTCTGGTGTGGTGATCCTCTTTATGGGTAAAAAGGTCCCCTGCTATTTGTCTATAATGTCTAGGGATGTACCGAATCCAGGATTCAGTTGGGGATTCAGCCTTTTTCAGCAGGATTCGGCCGAATCCTTCTGCCCAGCAGAACCGAATCTGAATCCTAATTTGCATATGCAAATTAGGGGCGGGAGGGAAATCACGCGACTTTTTGTCAGAAAACAAGGAAGTAAAAAATGTTTTCCCCTTCCCACCCCTAATTTGCATATGCAAATTAGGATTCAAATTTGGTTTGGTATTTGGCCGAATCTTTCGCAAAGGATTCGGGGGTTCGGCCAAATCCAAAATAGTGGATTCGGTGCATCCCTAATAATGTCCTCTATGTACTTGTAAAGTGTAATCATGTCCCCTCGCAAGCGCCTTTTTTCCAGAGAAAACAACCCCAACCGTGACAGTCTACCCTCATAATTTGGCTTACATCCTGCAAACCAGTTCAGTTGCACGTCTCTGCACTCTCTCCAGCTCATTTATATCCCTCTTAAGGACTGGAGTCCAAAACTGCACTGCATACTTCAGGTGAGGGCTTACCAGGGACCTATAAAGAGGCCAAATTATGTTTTCATCCCTTGAGTTTCTGCCTTTTTTTATTTGCTTTAGCAGCCACAGAATGAAACTGCCCGGAATTAGACAATGTATTATCCACAAAAACCCCTAGATCCTTCTCAGTTAATGAAACTGCCATTTAATGTGTAACTTGCACTCTACATCTTGCACCCTAAGCAGGTATTAAGTTCAGGGCTCAGTAGCACCTTGCACTACACAGTTTTCTGTCATTCCAGGAGACATCCAGGTGTTGCCCACCTCCTGTCTCTTCTGAATCTAGCACTTGCAGTGCTGCATAAAGAGTCCGGCAATCCATTCTAGGAGCACAACTAGGTGTACCACAGAGCACAACAAGCAGCGCAATGTGCAAAATGAAACAATGACATTACTTTGCTTTACAGAGGGTCTGTGAATCTCTGTGAAATCCATAAAACTAGAAACAATTTCCCTGCATAGGAAACCCTATCCTGCTAATTGTATGTGTATGCACATACAGTTTATGCTGCATGTGGGTATGCACTTAATAGGGTGAAAGCTTTATAGAAGAGAGACCACCACAATCAAGTGGTAAATCTGAGTTTTGCAAACAGTAAACTCCACTATAGAAAATGTCCTATGGTATCAAGCATAAAGAAGACCCCTCTGACTTCCAGTGCTTAATCCCATGTACCAAAATGAAAACAAAACAATACCTGTATTCTTGGCTTTGTGGATGATGATTCTGCTCTGATGTCCTTATTATCCCAGACATTATAGCAGAGATGTCACTGTCTATCATCTCCTTTGGGGGAGAGGAGAAAATATGGTATCAGTCAATACTGTGATGCAAAGATTTAGAATTGAAAGAGTGGCCCCTAATTGGCATTTGCCAGATTTGTCTTAAAGGAAAGTATAATGGACATGGTATATAAATGGGAGGGAGGGGTGTGATTTTATGTACTAGAAATGTCAATGGCATGAATTAGGGTGAGTGTAACGTCCCTAGCATGTCACACAGAGTTACAGATATGTAATGCATAGTGCATGGGGGAAATATACATATTATTATTTAAGCCGTTTGCATTTATTAGCACCAGTATGTCTACATACAGTAGTAAGTAAGGTTGAAGAAAACACATGTCCATCAAGTTCAGCCTTTTTAGGTCTATCTAAAACCTGCCTAAATCCCCTTCTGGTCTCTTGATGAAAAAGCGGTGAAGAAAATTCCTCCCTGACTCCAAAAGGCAATCGGACCAGTCCCTGGAATACGAGTTATTTTCAATAACCCTGTATCTCCTCAAACAACCAACCCCTTCTTGAAGCTATTTTTAAGAAATAAAAATATTTAATAATAATGAATACAAATATCATTATTAACATGTATTTATATAGTGCCAACATATTGCGTAGCACTGAATATATTTATTTACAGAAATGTACAAGCCCAAGTTAAAAAACAAATCAGCATCATTTAACTTGAAAGCTTTCTATGAGCGTTTAATAACTGTTGTCCCCACTCCCTGTTTGAATATCTCTATAGATGTGCAGGACTTCAAATATGAACAACGCAAGCATATACTATTATATAAAGGTGCTTAGCAAATGTTAGTGAAGACAAACAGGTACATTGAGGTTAAAATATTGATAAGAATCTCAAGTGATTATTAAGGCACTGACAATCTGCACATATGAAGGGATGTTTAGAAGGAGGGAATTCACCCCCTTATTGCCAGTGATGATGCCCACAAACAAGTGGGGTTATAAAGAATAACATGTGCATAGGTATAAGCACACTCCACTTTATGGAAAAACATTATATATATATATATTAGCAAGATAAGGAGTAAATGCAATACCTAAATGTCCCAGGCGTAGGTCTCTGGTATGATTAGTGAGCAGGGAAGCTGCAGTGATTGAGCAGCTCTGTGCTTCCAGGGCACTGTGTTCTCTCCTTTGTAATGGGATTTCTCTGTCCCCAAACCGTTTTTAAATTTCCCTCTCAGGAGCTGTCCAGCGCCGCGCATGCGCACACTCTGCCTCGCTGGGTCACTGATAGGGCAGAGCTGCTGAGTACTGAGCTGTTCCCATTAGAGACAAGATGATGTTCCCTACCCCCAACAGCAGCCCGTCTTTGTGCCCACTCACAATTGCTCCTGACAGGCCTCAGTGACACTCAGTGCCATCGGAACACTGCAACTACAAGCACTGGGGGAGCTTAAGGAACAAATACTAACTTTAAAATGACTATAGTAGTAGTAAAATGTTGTAGTATATTAGGGTAAGAACGGGGGTTTCTCGTTTGTCAGGCGCTATTCTGGCACCTGATTTTAGGATGTAAAATCAGCATATGGGGTTAGTGGGCGCTAAGAAAAATCATAAGGTTCATTAGCTGGGCCGGGACACCTGCACCCAAAGCTGATGGGGAGGGTGAAATGTCCTCTGTCCTCCAGTTACTTGTTTAAAAAGACGACTTGCAATTTCAGCCGCGAGTCTGAAACATTTGTGAACACCCCTGGCAAGCGCGGCGGATGGTACGTGCCCGTGGTTGTTTGAAAGTTGGGTCCAAGATAGCGAGGCGGGATTGGGAGACGGGCCGTGAGTTCCAGTGAGGCAGTTTGTGTCTGTGGCTTCCTGCAATACTGAAGCCGCTCTGTTGTGCTCCTGTGTCACATTCAGTTTGTCAGGGGAGCCCTGTGTGTCCGTGTCCTGCTTGTCTCTCGCTCTGCTTCTCTCCAACACACTAGGCACCAGCCGTTGGCCACTCATTGAGCCCGCCCGGCTCGCGCTGTCCATGCCCGCCGCTCGGCCCGCGCCTCAGCCCGGGAAAGGCAGCTGGGATGGCGGCACCAGTGGGGGGAGAGGAGAGGGAGGGACAGACACGGCGCTCACACAGGGACAAGATGAGAGGGAAAAACAAACAAACCTGCCTGTGCCATTGTTTCTGACAGCGAACTCTATCGCACAGAATCCTCCTCAATACTCGGAGCCCCCTGGGCTTTTACTTTTATCATTGCCGTGGAGCTCCAGGGCTTCCGTATCTGACCCTAAGGCCACTGTTTACGTTGTATTGTGTCCCACATCTGTAGAACACCATTAAATCCACATTATACAATCACAACTGTTTCTCTACAAGTGCTTCTGCCTCCTGCCCACAAAGTTCTCTACACTGTGTATATATACACACGAGCTAGGGATTTCCTTACAAAAGCCATGAATATCTTGTAAATTATATCCTTATAAACGGTGAGTTCTGATGTCATCAGTTATAAACGGTGAGTTCTGATGTCATCAGTTATAAACCGTGAGTAGTGATGTCATTTCTGTCACACGACTCACTGAAACTTGTGTATTATAATAAATAAAGTACCCCCAGTTGTAAAATATGAGGATATTAGAAGTTACCTTGGAGTTCCATGACCTGTATAAAAACATGAAACTCCTCGGTTACTTATAATATCCTTATATTTTACAATAGGGGGGGCTTTATTCGCTATATAAACACTTCTTAGTGATTGTATCAGGTATAATCAGTGCTCAATGATGTAGCAGTTAGAATCAGTGGTGTCATCTCACGTGACACCACTGGAAAATATTCAGATATTAGTAGTCACCTCAGAGTTTCACAGCCTTTGGCCTCTTGCTTTTATTGGGTCAGGGGACTCCTCTGTGACTTATAATGTCCTTATATTTTACAGTATGGGGTACTTTATTCTATAGATGAACTGTACTTAGTGATGTCAGAGTTCCATGACCTTTGGCCTTTATATTACCAAATAACTCCTTGGTGATATTATTTACAGTGGGTACAAAAGGGGGGTTGTGGGAGCACTCCTAAGGCTAAGTAAAATGTATTAAAAGTATAATGGAAATGCTACTGTCTTGGCCAATTAATCAATGCACATTCCATGGGCCCCTGTCTAAGTAATTCAGGGGTTTTTAGTTACAAAGTTATGATCATAAAGTTGATAAGCCACCATACCACTTCTAGGTAAACCCCACACACTGGTCCCTAACTTGTTTACCTCTGGTCATAGTATAAAAGGACTTATACCTCTCTGCATAGTAGCATTAATTGACGTAAATTCTCCTGAACCTTGGTTTCAGTCTTATTTCAGTATTATTTACAGTAGGGGTTACATTACTCATACATACCTATATACTACCACCTTAATCTAGCTATCCCACTAATAATTGCAGTATTGCTGCAGCTAGGGTTGCCACCTATACCGGCCTTCCTGTATATTAACATTTTTTCCCTATTAATAACATTGGGGCCAAGCATCATTTTTACCGGTCAGACCGGTAAAATACTGGTCAGGTGGCAACCCTAGCTGTGTAGACACTCGACAGCAAGTGAAGCGGGGCGGACCCCTGCGTGTTTATTCAAGTCTTGTGATGTTACGTTTCGGGGGCGGACCCCTTCGTCAGACATGCAAAGTAGCGTGCACCCACAACATAAATACCCTCATAATTACATACAACTGTCACCTGATAACAATCCAATTTCCTAATACAAAGCCCGACATATTTGCCAGAGGCAATAATTTACTAATAACCCCTTGTATAATACGCAATAAAAGACCACATTATGCTTAAAAATCATTGTGAATAAAAAGATTTGTGAATAAAAATTTTTTGTGAAAAAAACATCCTGTGATCCGCATATGCCGCTCCTAAAATCCTGCCACCCTATGCCTCAGCCTTTGTGGCATTCCCAAAACTTTGAGTCTGGGTGGGGCATCACACAATTTAGCTTTTTCTTGCATTCCTTCATTTACAGAATCAAGTTTCTACATGTTTATCATAAACAGCATTCAGGTCTCATCCTTTTAAATCTTCACTACCAAAATTACTGTTCCATGTGTCTACATCACACCTGATCCAAAAAGCGTTCTTTTACACCACAGAAGAAGTTGCTCTTGGAAAAAATTGAAATACATGTTCTCTTGTCCTCCAAATACAAGAGTAATTTTTACTGACCTGCCATACTGTTATAGAATCTCAAGTCAGGCTCCGTTTCAGTTCAAAACTGTAGGAGAGCTGCTCTTGAAACAGTTTTAGTTCAAGAAGCTTCCAATATACCATCCACTGTCAATGTGCCCTGTGTACCTATTTCAGTTCTGCTCCTGTTACTTCAAGTCCACATTCTAGTGCTGCTCTTGGACTACTTGACTGCTTTTGTTGGGCCAGTCTTTCCCTGACCTCAACTGGGAGGCAACTTCTGTGAGACTTTCAGGCTTTCTATGCTGAGTTCCATTCCATTACTGTATTCTCAGTGCACCGGCAGGCAAGGC
Organism: Xenopus laevis; assembly: GCF_017654675.1. Classification (NCBI taxonomy): domain Eukaryota; kingdom Metazoa; phylum Chordata; class Amphibia; order Anura; family Pipidae; genus Xenopus; species Xenopus laevis. Next base: position 135,530,899 of record NC_054372.1, read on the forward strand.
CTCAATCAGCACACCAGAACCATTTTTCATCAGGAATAAAAATGTTATCAGGTTTCCAAGCATCTGTTTGTGTGTCCATTAATAGGTTGATGCTGGAATGGAGTGCATCAGCCTTTTAACCACCTGTGTTTATATGCAGAGAAAAAGTCTGGAATTCTGCTGGCCTAGAGCACGTCAGTATCACTTGGAATACATGTCAGAATTACTTGGAAGACATATATTCAGTGCTTGAATTGGGGCGGGATGCGGCGGGATGGCATCCCGACACTTTTTTAGAATTGATAGTTTCCATCCCGTGGGACGGGATGGTAAGATAAATAATACCGGAACATTTTTTTTTTTTGCGCTCTTTTTAATGACTGACCGATGCTATGTCCAATTATTTAGAGCGCACCAAATGAAACAACAGCGTATTGGCTGTGCAGGCCTTAAATAGTAACAAATAGCGTCTTGGTTATTACTTAGGAAGGCAGTCGGAGACTCGGAGTGTAAGGGCTGGACCTGGGCAGGCCTGTCGCGTCAAAGTAAATCATGTAAGTTATATTTTGCTGCCCTAGGCTCCTAGCTACTACTTGTTTCATCGCATGATTTGCACGCTCTTTTTTTCTTTGCAGGGGCCAGGGGTTTTTGCAATACATACCTAAAAAATGCAAAGGCCTAGTAGTTTGATCGGGGAACAGGTTAGCGTAACGTGGATTCCACGTTATTATAATATAATTTTATTGAAAAAGTTATTGTTTTCGCGCTACCATTGTATGCCAAGGCAGCCCACGTTGCGCTTACCTGCTCCTGGCTGCTCCCATACTCTGCGAGTCTGCGTCTTTCCTCCTGCTCCTGGTCTTTCCGCAAGTTCCCAGTCCCCGACTCCCAAGACTAGCACCTGCAGCCAGGGGTAGAACATTGGAGCAGGCCCCTGCCGGCACATCGCGCAGTGTACACCCCGGCCCTGCACAACTCTCCCTCCAGCCTTGCGCACACCGGGCAGCAGCCACACCCAGGCGCACGCACCAACTCTGCACACGGGGAGCGGCCAGTCGCTCGGGTGAACACGGGGCAGCTGCGGAGCTGCAGCTGCGGAACAAAACTTCGGCTAGAGCTGCCTTGGGTGCACAGTACCGCGCACAGCGGCACCAGCAGGTGCTCACGAAGATCTAAGCCACTAAAGCAAAGCTGTCATTCCGGGCCCCTCTTAATATGCCTAATGCTGTTCTAAAAACTACAACTTCTGTCTGTTATAGTGCCAATGCTTCTCAGTCTAGTTATGATTGCAAGCCCCTTTATCTATCTTCATCGATCTAGTTCTCTTTCTATTTATCATATAATAATCCTTTATCCATCTGTCATCTCTATCTATCTATCTATTCTTTATCTCTTTCTATCTGTCTATTATCTATCTATCATCTATCTCTTTATATCTATTTATCTATCATCTAGATAGCTGATAGATTACTAAATAGATAGAAAGAAAGAAAGAAAGAGATAGCGAGATAGACAGACAGATGGATAGAGGATTATTAGATGATAGATAGAAAGAGAGATAGAGATAAAGGGGCTTGCTTGAGGGCTTGCAATCGTTGTAACTAGTTTGGCAGAGCACCAGACCCTTTGCCCTGCTGCACCCTATTCTATTTACCTTCCCTGCCTCGCCTCCTGCTGATGTAAGGAGTTGTTTTGTGTGAGTTGTTGGCTTTTTTATTCGCGAACTCTCCAGTTTGCAGTTTCAGCTATCTGGTTGCTAGGGTCCCAGTTACCCAAGCAACCATGCATTGATTTGAATTTTAACACAAATGCCTTAAACAATTTGTTAATTGTATCTTTTGATGTGCCAATTAATTGGAAAAACATAAATATTAAAGGGGTTGTTCACCTTTGAGTTAAATTTTTGTATGATTAAGAAAGCAATATTCTGAGACAATTTGTAATTGGTTTTAATTTTTTATTATTTGTGTTTTTTTTATTTCAACACTCTGGTTGCTAGGGTACAAATTACCCTTGCAACAATGCATTGATTTGAATTATAGTGTAGAATATGAATAGTAGAGGGCCTGAACAGAAAGGAGTAATAAAAAGTAGCAATAACAATACTTTAAAAAATTAATAATGCAATATTTTTAAAAATTATTTTAATAAACATGGAATTAGCAAAAAAAAACGTTGGTGGGCGAGGCATATTAAAAGGGGTGTGGCCAATAATTGTGGGCGTGGCCTAAAAAATTCAACATTTTCAATTCGACCATCCCTCCACCTTTTATATCCCAATTTAAGCACTGCATATATTTAACATAAACAGTATCTGAACTGCTTGCTGTTGTTAAAAGGAATAGTTTCTTATGAGTGGTGAACAGCCTTTGTAGTACTACATCATAAAGGGAGGATTATGGCAACTACAGACCTACCAGTAGTAGAGAAAGTGATGAAAAAAACACGAGTAAAGTTTTTTTTCCAGTATTTATTCAAATATTCAATAGTTAACCATTACAACATTTTTTAATACAGTGAAACTTAAATTTCACATATTCTGGTTTTAAAGGAGAAGTAAACATGAAATCACTGAGGTGCCAAAAGTTAGGCACCCCCCCCCCCCGATTGTACTCATTTACCTGTTAGCTCAGGCCAGTGGTCCTGCTAGTAGAAAACTGCACCAGCCTGGGGTTCTTCTCAGTGTGCACCACAGAGCGATCCTTTTCTTGCACTTCGTCTTTCTTCGATGCAGGCGCAGTAAAGTGGAAAAGACTTTTTTTTGGATAAGGTTCAGCTTTTCACTCCATTGTGCTCACTGAGAAGAGCACCAGGTCAGGGCAGTTTTCTGCTCCTTTCTTCATTCTATAAAAATATATATTCCAATTGTTGAAAAGTCATTTAAGTTGATAGTATGATTTTTGTTCACAGCATGGTGAAAAAAACATTGGCAAAATTATCAGGATCTTTATATTCTAATTTTCCACAATCTGTCACAAACTTGTGCGGGAAAACATTTCAAGATTTTGCCATAATTCAAGAAAATAATATCAAAAAATCTTGAATATATTTCAATTAGCAAACTCTTGATTTTAAAAAAAATTGTGAAAATTTGAATTTGAACTAGAGTCTGCCAAGTTTCTAAAGTTTCCAAGTCAGTACGTACAGTAAGTATAGTAAGTATAGTAGGTACTGTATATTTGAAGCTTACTAGCAAGCTTGTTTTTCAGGTTTTTTTTGTTTGGATATGTGGCTCTGAACTAAGGCTGTATCTGCTATAAAACCAGAGGTTCTGGATGCATAGCTGGCCACAGGGACATAAAGGAGTGTTTTCAGAAGGCTTCACACCACTTGGCTTGCACTTGAAGGGTTTTTGGCTCTAATCATGTTAGATTCTCTGCTTTTGTTTATTAAAACAGCTGGAATTTTACATCCTTTAAAAATTAATGAAACAATGCCGTTTTTTTTCAGTCTACTTTTTCTCTACAAGTAAACACAATCTTGGGTAACCGATTCATATTTTTTCTTAAATATGCTAGCGAAAAAAACCCTCACTATCATTGAAAGTAAGTGAAATCACAAATATTATTAAATCTGCAACAACTAACAACAAGTTACCTAGAAGCGTAATATCTGATCCTGGTTGTCCTTTGGTTCTTCTTTCAGGTCTGTTTAATTCAGAAAATGTTATATGCCTAATCATATTTATAATATTTTATCTTTTTTTTATGTTTTACCTCAGGTCATGTGGATTTTAGAAATGTCATACAAAATTCAAAATGTATCTTTGATTTGTTGTTTAGTAATTTGGATTAGAACATAAAAATATATTATCCTAAGCAATTGAGCATCAAATTGTTTAGAAGTCTCCTAAAATTCACATGATATTTTATAGATATAAGATGTTGCAAAGTGCAAGCTTTGAGGTATTGTTAAGAAATGCTATGATAACCACAAAATGTTGCAATACTGTGCAGTTTGGTCCTTTCTAGTAGAAATGCATATTTATCCGTTTTTAAATTTGGCAGAATCTGTACCTTGAAGAAATAAACTTTGGTTACAGTCAGCTTTTAGGGGCTGTTATGACACATAAGATGCAGGCAGTGTACTTGATTTCCAGCAAAGTGTCAGTCCTGAACATCCATATACAGGTATAGGATCCCTTATCCGGAAACCCGATATCCAGAAAGCTCCGAATTACGGAATGGCTGTCTCCCATAGACTCCATTTTATCCAAATAATTAAAAATTTTTAAAATGATTTCCTTTTTCTCTGTAATAATAAAACAGTAGCTTGTACCTGATTCCAAATAAAATATAATTAATCCTTATTGGAAGCAAAACCAGCCTATTGGGTTTATTTAATGTTTAAATGAATTTCTAGTAGACTTAAGGCATGAAGACCCAAATTACGGAAAGATCCGTTATCCGGAAAACCCCAGGTCTCGAGCATTCTGGATAACATGTCCCATACCTGTACTTAATCTTTAAAAAAAATATATGGTTTTCTGGGGTCAACCTATTCTTAGGGGCTCTTACAAGGCAGGGAGGCTGTGTGTTTGTTTTGCCCAGACTCAAATACAACCTTCTTTTATCTTATAGCTCATAGTCTTTAAATTAAATAACAATAACTGAAAAAATAACCTGTTTTTGAGATACATTTAAATTGAGTATGAACTAGTGCTTAAATCTATCCAGATTCTACATTGATTAATGTATATAAATCCAAATTCACCATCATGTGCAGCTGAAAGAAGGAAATTGAAATATAAATGACAGAGGAGTCCCCAAGTAAATATTGATTAAATTAGGCACTGTCTATTCATGGGGGTGCCACCAAGAGAAAGACAGGTACCAGTGTGCTGCTGCATCAGATAATTACTAATTTATGAAAACACAAACCCAAGGACCCTTGGGAACAAAGATTGTAACGTACCCATGTAATTAAAAATATCTGAGGTCTTAACAGACTGAAGTATTATCCATTAAAACTGGCACTATTACGTGAGGTATACTTCAGCATCCTCTAACTATATTAAAAAGAGCTTAAAATTTTTAAACTAATATGATTATAATGATAATCTGAATGACGCATTGATGCATGTTTTGTAAAATTGCTTTGTTAAAAGTTATCTCAATCATGATCTGGATGTATATAAAGGACTTTTCCATTTAGGACAACTGATCTTTCCAGTGCTCCTGCTGTCCCATGAAGGGAGAGTGGCACACAGGTGTCATGTGGAAATATTAGACCCTTAGCATGAAAGTCTTATTAGTGAGGATAACAGAAATACATTTTATAAATATGTAATGGTTGGACAAGGCAGTCAGTTTTACTTTTTCAGTTTGAAATGTTTGTTTTGCAGCAGCCACAGATCAGCAATGAAAATGTATATTCACTGTTTCCTTTCTGGGGGCCCTACATGTCACATAATCTTTGGTACTCTCGCTATTGGTTGTCAAACTACTCAGCAGCCTGCCATTTATATTTATGATGTTTTATCTCAGTACTTAAAACATGTGAGAGATTATAGTAAAAAGGTAATCTATTTAACATTTTGGGACAGGGATTAAAATTCATGGAATGCAGTATGCAAAGTGCAAAAAATGGTAGATTATGGCTGTTATTTCACTTACACACTGCCTTCCCTTAAAGTGATACTGACACAAAGAAATGTATTTTCAAAATATTAATCTACATTACAACTTACATATAGGCCACGTTTTTTGCTGATAGTTCTGCTTTTGTAATTAATTATTACTTAAAGTTCATAAACCTGACTGTTTTGCCAAACTGACTGTCCCATCTCAGTCTGTCAGTTAGAGTTTCCTGCTGCACAAATATGGCAGCCCCCTTATAGAGGAAGATGGGGTAGGAAAGGTAATGTTAAAGCACCAGACAAATACTTTAATGCCAAAATTATAAATAGCATTCAAAGATAATGTTAAGATGGATATTAAAGAAGGTTATTTTCTGGTGTCAGTATCTCTTTAAGTAAATGAGCTGTTACTTAACCACACATTTCTATTGCCAATACAGAAATCAGATTGTTCCTGGTTAAAAAGATAACTTTGCGAGATGTGATCTGAAGCTCTCTTGTTGGAATATGAACCTCTCTCTGAGCTGGGTATGAAGATGTTGCATCTGAGTAATATACGGTGAGCCCCTAATTATACATATAACAACATGTCACATAGTATCAGTGTTAACAGTTATATTTCAATGATTTCAACTCATTACATTAAAAAGCTAATCATTTGGGGAATTATTTTAAGGTGCATTTAATATGAGCATGAGTCATGTGCAGGCACTTGCTCTACTACACAATCTGAGGGAAGCATGAGGGATTACTTAAATATGAATACATGTTGTATGAAATGCCTGTTATTAATAAGCCTTTACCTTTGGCCGCTCATAATGTTCTTGTTTAATAGGACATGTTTATACAAACTGAATACATGGATTGTTTTCAACTGATGCTTTCCTAATTACATTCTGTGTCTGTATGACACTGATTAATGAAATAATAAATAGTGATAACATTATTTCCAGTAATTAAGAGGGTGTGTACACTTTTATGTATTCCCAATAGGGATTATGTTGTCCTGATTTTGATATTATGTTGATGGGGGTTAAAGAGCTGTGAAACATTACCGTTAGAAACTCTCACACAAGTGAATGAACCAGCAGACATTATGTTTTGTTCGTTGATGTTTTTGCTCTGTCATCTGCTTTGTTATTCCCCCTTTCTGTCTAAGCTATTCTTGACTTCTCATGGTGTCCATTCATTTCTTAACCAGATTACCACCTATTTAGACCAGCATTTGCTCCTTTTGTATAGTAAGCTGCAGCATAGGGTGTCCCAATACTATAGTCAGACAGCATTTATTATATACTATAGGTCTCATGGATTCTATTCTGTCCATAATCTCTAGCCCTTCCCTAACACTGTGACACCAAAATGTAACATTCTGACACATAAAGTCAAATGCCTCCATTCTCCCATGAAACATTCCTATACTGCTGCAAATAGCTTCTCCCCCCAATTAGTTTACATGTCCTCTTCTTCATCCTGCAGCAAGGAATAGTTATGATAGCAAATAAATAAAATCCTTCTCTTAAATGCTTATAATATACAGTATTATTCAAATGTTCAGTCGTTTGGTTTTCTGCTTTGTAAGTATAATAAATATAAAAAAAGAAAAAGATTTTTAACAAGAGGAAAAACATTATTATGACATTATTCTGTTAATACCTGCCACCTTTCACAGAGACTAACACTATGAAGCATGTAGTGCCACAATCTTATTTTTTTTTCACAGAAACTATGAGTGAGATGAACTGCATCATTTGAACCTACTGGCTGCTCAGGCACTAAGACTGCTTTGCTTGATTTTTTCCGTTACGTTTCCTGTTTAATCATTGGATTGTGCCTATTGTGGATCTAACCTGGACCATCTGTACTCTCCCATGGGGGTGCCTTTATATCACAGCCCCTTATCCCTAGAGACCTATCTGTAATTTCACACTAACTGGCATTTAAGTACAATTTGTTACATGGAAACAGTACAATACAGCATCAGTTACACACAGCATGTGGGTTTAACCCCCCCTTGAGCTACAGTGTAGAAAATGAAGGTGATTGCCTTTGGAAATAATCCACTGACTTCTCGCTTGGCTGCATTTTTTGTCATAGCCTTAGTAAGTCAGGTGATAGACATTGGCACATTGTGGCATTTAGCCATTGTGTGTATGTTGTTATTATCTTAGCCTTTATGTATATGTTGTAATTACCTTAGAAAAATGTATACAATGTATTTTTGCACACGTATCAATTTGACTACATTTATTTGCTTTACAGTTGTATTTGCATTTGCAAACTTTTGATTTGGGTCATATGTTAAAGGGCAATAGCATGCCTTTCTATTCTTCATAATGTGCTGCTATTACAGAACAGTGGAATTCTATAAAACAAATGTTATTGTGACAGTTTTTTTATCAGGAAGAATTAAATGCAAGTCACATTATGATTTTCCAGCCAAACAGAAAGGCCTAGGAACACAGTGAAGAGGCGGTGGAATTTAGGGCAAACATTCCTTTTTAGTAGGAATCTCAATAACTTGGATACAAAACAATTCCATAGTAGAATGGAAAATGCTTTATTGATTAGTAATTTGATTTCTCAAGCGATTGAAGAAGTGCATTTCCTGGATTTTTAACAGACTACATTTCTTCTAATTCCTACATAGTATTCATCTGTCTGGAAAAAAAGTGCAGTGTCCTGATATTATCTCATAAATTTTAGCTTGCTCATTTCCTCACACGATACACACCAATTACACCTATTCATCTGAAGAAAATATCTTGCGAACACTCGGTAGATGGCGAGAACATTTTATAAAACAAAAATATAAACAAAATCAATAAAGAGCAATGAAATAAAAGAAACCCTACCCAGTTTTGAATGCAGAAACAGCAGTACAATGAGCTGTGAAAAACAATTCAAAGTACAATTTTTGTTTCTACCTTGTTTGTTTCAAAACATTAGGTTCTGTGTTTCTTTTTTGTGTTTTGTTGCTGTTGTTGCTAATTGTGGATGTTTTACAAGGTTTTAGAAATCCTGCAAATCCCCCATAATCTTTCATTCTGGCCTCTTTTTTACTGAAGAAAACAAAACCAGAGCAAATAGAGTTTACAATAGGCATCAGTGAACTAATCAAGCATGGTTGGATGTTGAGGTTAGAAGTCAAGTTGGCTTTTTCTCTCTGCACTAATGAATTTCCTTCTCATTACTTGTTATTTGACAGGGGACAGACAGTGGCACAAGACTGATTTTAAAGTAATCACTTCTGCTTTAATACTTTCTGAGGCACTCACTGGATAACACACAGTGAAGTCTACATACAATGTAAAGTAAACATCCCCATCAACTTCTTTTCCCACATGCTGAATGACTTTGTATCCAATATTGTTTCAATCAAAATAGTGTTTGGTTTTACTGTTTCATGGTTTTACTCTATTTTTACCTGTATAGGAGCAATATTTTCCTTCATTTAGCCCATTTTAAACATTATCGGTTGCTCTAAATGGATACTTGCCAAGCCTATATAATAGAGTTCAGCTAGCTTAAGGGGCATAAAATGTACACTTTACATGCCTCGTCCTCAGGGGCACCCCTATCACCTGATGCCACTACGAATCCCCACCCCTGGCTTGTCTATTCTCTCAAATCTAAAAAATTTAAATTTGGCTATTACCATTACCAGGCTTGGCCTTTTGTTCCCCCCTGGTAAAATGTCATCGACATTTAAATCATACCACTTAAACAAGAAGCAAAGTCTTTATATTGGGGGGGGGGGTGCCTAATATATGGGATGCATAAGTATAGAAACATATCCGCACACACTCTAGTTAATGCAGTCGGGGAGTATCTCATTAATGAGAATTTTAGTTATACGCGTTTTCATCCCTGAGCTCCAAATACACTCCTTCACGAAACCTTCGCTCTGCTTCTGATCTCCGCCTCGTTTCTCCTCGCATCACTTCTGGCCATTCTTGTCTACAAGACTTCTCTCGGGCTTCTGCTTTTGTCTGGAACTCTCTGCCTTGAGCTGTCAGACTTTTTCCTTCTTTCTAAACTTTCAAGCGCTCCTTAAAGACCCTCCTGTTTAAAGAAGCTTATTCAATGTACCTTAATTAATCATTCATTGCTGTATCATAAATCATAAAATTGTTTCTAAAATCCTAATGTCTCAATTGTATCCTAACCCTTAGTTTGTGAACTCTAATTTGTAGGGCCCTCTAATCCTATTGTACTCTGTAACCCTTGTTTGTTATCCACCATTTATCCCCTGTTTGTTATAACTACGGTAAAGCACTGCCTATCTTGTTGGCGCTATATAAATAAATGATGATGATCATAATTATTGATCTGGTGCTCAGTACAGAGATCGGGAACCTCCTTAGTGCTCCTGTACAGCAAGTCACTGACTGAAAAACATTTCAATATAAATTTCTAAAAAAGTATTTTCAAAGTTTAGAGTGGTGGCCTAAAATTTTTTACTGTGAGACCCTTTAACCTCTATTTCCACTATCTTTTACAAAGTAAAGTTCAGGCCCGTACTCGCAATCTCCCCAATCTGGCAAATGGCTGATGGGCCACTCTACTTATTGATAAGTGGACCAGGGAAGACAGCAGCCGGTGAATGGGAGCTGAAGCGATGCCGCTGATGGGAACTGAAGCTACTGAATGGGAGATGGAGCGAAGCCGAGGAGGGGGGCTGGCAACCAATTTTGCATATATATATATATATATATATGTGGGCTGCTTTGATTTTTTTGCCAGGGCTGCTTTTTACTCCCAGTACGGCCCTGGTAAGGAGGTCTCTGAGGAAGTGCGTAGATGCGAAACGCGTCAGACCTGATAAACTTTTTTGTAATCAGATGTGTAAACAAAAATGTATACTTTTAACTGAGACCCTGAAGCAAGCAAGTCCCGGAGAGTGCAGCTACAATAGTTGGTGTTCGACCCTGGTAAGGCCCCGGTAAGGTGTCAATATGTAAATGTGCTTATGTTATTCTGTATGACATACAAGGGAGCAGAGAGAGTAATGTGCATATGATAGAATAAGTAGCAGCAACTGGAGGTTTCAGTGTTTGGCAAAACACAACAACATTTTTACAGCATGGAAACCAAGCTGTAGCAAGAAAGTAAACACAAAATGAACATTAAAGATAATAATACAGATATAATTAAGGATGCTAGTGACAATATCAGAAACTAAAACAGACTTCCTATTACAAACAGAGCCATACATTTTAAATTTGAATATGTTTGATGCTCTCCAATAAAGATATCTTCGCCCTTTTTTAAGAGTAAGTAAGATTATTTTTAGGTGACCTATTTCAACCTTTCAATTCTATCGCTTGCATTAGTTTGGTTATGTCTTTAATAAATACTGCAGCCAAGCCTTTACCCTTTTATAGGTAGAGACAGAAATGTAACTATATGCATTAAGTTTACAAAAAAACGTGTTTCTAAGTCCAATTAATGTGCTGCTATAAAACATTTAAATCTGTTCGTGTCTCTCTCTCTCTCTCTCTCTCTCTCTCTCTCTCTCTCTCTCTCTCTCTCTCTCTCTCTGTGTTTTCTTCATAGCACTTATAATGCAGACACCGTCATGGGGACAGAGTGAGTTATTCATTGTGACGGATAATAGGCTTAAAAACGAACATTTTCTCAATCATTTCATGGTGAGGGGGAAGACAGTCAATTAAGTTTTGGTGTTTAGTAAGGAACCCTGCAAAGACCTGTCAACAATCCAGCAGGGAGGGATTTGCTCAGTGACCTACAGGACCTTGAGGTTCACAAGACCCAATGAATAGATCATCTTTTGTGGGCTACTTCCAGACAAGTCCAACCTGATTTTCTTTCAGTGAAAAGGAGGTGTGGAGAAATGCAGCATTTGTGGGGGAAAATAGCATGATCTGCAGTACAGTTTATTCTGTAATGTTTACTGTGTAGGTTTTTGTATGTGCTTTTTTTCTTGGTTTCTATTGTAAAATTAGTACTTTCAAGGAGAAAGAATTTTTTGTATAATACAGACAATAGTAGTCTACATTTTATCCATATATATATTTTTTTTTTATCCTGCCTCTTTTTAACTAAAAATGCAATTTGGTTTTGAGGGCAAGGATATATTATTATGCATTTTTTAGAATTTATTGTGTTTGAATTTAGGCTTTTTACTACTCATCTTATATAGTCTGTCACTGAAGCTACTTCAGTAGGATCAGTAACCTTTAAATACCAAACTTCTGTTCAGATTAGTGCTATTTGGCCATCCATGTGGATGGCTAAACCAGACAGTATCCGACTGATCTCCCTTTGGCCTCATCGTTTATAGACTCTCAAAGTAAGTGCATGTAGGCTTCACTGCTAATTTAATGGATTCAGGGGCCTATTCCTCTGACCAAAATAAATTCTCGTGCTGTATCGTTCAGATCCTTTGTCTCCCCACCTACTACAGTGGTGATGCTGTTTCTGTTGCCTCTATTATTCAAATTGGCTTGAAACTTGAAGGGAAAGGTGTATTTTCTTCTTTGTATGAAAACGTGTTAGAAGACAATGAGGCAACGGCATATTTATGAATTGAGCATTTAGTTATCTATATTTAATGTTGGAGTAATGCACAGGTCAGTATAATGGATGACAACACCAATGTATGGCTGAGCACAAAGTATCAGGGTGGACTTGAAGTACCTTGTACAATAAGCTACAGTGAACATCTATACAACAGATATAGAACTGAAGCAATACATAAATATATAAATCTTGTGCCAGCATTGCTCCTAGGGCCCATGGGCACTGGTGCAATGTTTTTGCCCCTGTGGCCAAGAATACCACTAATTTCTGTCCTGTGGGATTAAGTATTGGCTCCTTTAAACAGCAATTTTATTGTTAGTGCCAAACCTTGTAGTTATGGCCCTGGAATGGCCTTATAAATTCTCACACAATGCCTGTATACATTTATACCCTTTTGAGGTCTCTTTGTAGCATGCCTGTCTGGCATCATCTCTCTTTCTATGCTTAAAGGTTAATGCAGTGGTTGTTAGGCAGATTTCTGCTACATAGAAGAAACATAACCCTGCCATAGACTTTCATAGACAAAGTGGATACCAGACATATTTGTGTCTAGAAACATAAAGCAACTATCAGGTCGAAGTATTAATTACAAAACAGAACCATAAAGAGCCTACATATCTAAAACTAGGTTTACATTTACCAGACTACCTTTGATTTACTAAAGTCCATACTTCACAAAATGAAAAAATCTAATAGAAAATTAATATAAATTGTATGTTTTTTTGTCTTGGGTTTTATTCATTACTTTGGTTCATCTGTTAGGTTATGTGTTCCAAAGCTAGTCTCACAAATAATCATTTTATATTCATTTATGAAGTAACCCAAACAAATAATATTGAATTTTAGCTCAGATTGGTCTGAGACCGATCCATTTGTTGGGGGATTAAACAGTAAACCAAACTGTTTGGCAATAATATACAAGACATGATCTTTCCAGCTGAATTAATCCTTTCCAGCAGTTCCAAATGTATGCTCCCACCTTGCACATGAATAGGATTTCTTTAATGCATATGTAACGAATCTGCTCATTTAAGAAGCTTGACAATAGAATTAATGGAAGTGTTTCTTTTATAAAGCAAATCTGACTTCATGGGCAGCCATAGTATAGTTCAATCCCTTATTCCCTGTGATAATCAGAAACTGATTTAGTGATTAGCAGCATTTCACTAGAATGTGAAAACTCCATGGCTGTCACATCAAACATCACAACAAATAATGCCAGATCAACCACAAAGGAAGTAAATGCTTATATAACTGTAATTCTGGTACCTGTACAGGATTATCGGTATACTCACATTTAGATGCATCTTTCCTTTTATTTATGCCTCACTGGCTACTTTCCAGCATCTTGTTCCCAAATGATTTGGTTGCATTATTAAACACTCATTGAGATGAATTGACTTAAATAGCCCGGGTAGCCATATTATTAATGCTGGCAACTATGTTTGCTTCAATGGGCAACATTCAAAGGGAAAATTAGTTTCCCGTTTTACTTTAATGGATCCTAGATTTTTTCTTACCACCTGCTCTTTCCTTGAACAAAAAGAAGGAAATACAGAAATCACACTCTTCAGCAACAAGGTCCTCACAGCTCACTATACCCTATCATAGAAAACACCACACTCTCAAGCCCAGAAATACCCCCAAAGCTTCAGTTTTCTGAGTGCCAATTTACAAATGAATTGTTCTGCCCTTGACAGCATCATTTCATAAAGGCTTAAATCTTATAGTGGTACACAGATTGCATCATCACATTCCTAGCAATTTCCTTTTCTGAAATATATTATTATAGTTGTATTATTTTCTATATTTATCATATATTGCTTTGCATGAAAAAGTTATATCATGATAAAAGATTTCATTGTATTGTTCCAGCACTTAGTGTCTTTAGCATCATGCCTAGAGCCATTACATGCCATCACCTTCCCGCCAGCTACAATCGCCGGCGGGATGGCACTCAAAGCACTTTGTATTTCAAATTCACCTGAAGTTGCCTCACAAGGAAACTTCAGAAAAGGAAGTGCTCAGAGCGCCATCCAGCCGGTGATTCCGTTTCTAGTCAGCGGGAAGGCAGTTTGGGGAAATAAGTTGCCTGAAGAAGAGGCGATTTGTCGCAGGGCGACTAATCTCCAAAATCTCCACATGTCTCTGCCCTTAAGGGTGCCTTGCACAAATTGTGTATGGTCATTTATACCAAGAATGTATGAGTAATCATTAAAGAAGAACTATTATAAGTAACCTAGATATTTACTTTAATTATTCATAATTTAAACAATATTTTTAGAGCTAGACAGGTCCACAAATCAATGCTTTGTGGTCTCTTCTATCCAATAGATCCTGCTAGACTTCTATCCACAGTACTGCCTGCCAAAAAACGACATCTATTTGAGAATCTATCACCTCCCATTATGCATAACTGGCCGTGACAGCCGGGGACAGTCCTCATTATTTTTAATTGGGCTGCAGATTAGAACTGTTCACAACATGTATGTGTCTCACACAGTGGACAAATGTGACACAGTCTAGGGCAAATATAGTTACTGGCAAATAACAAAAAAAAAAATGAAATATTTAGACATGGCTGGAAAACAATTAGCTACCGTATATTCCTATAAATGTGACATATTACAGTGCTTTGTGGTATTTTCATGTTTCAGAGTTGTATAGTAAATAATTAAATCAAATCTAAGTTTGTTACCTAAAAATTAGCATGTTTCTAAAGGGAAAAGCCCTGTCAGTTTGCTGAGCATCTCCTGCCTCAGTGAGAGCCACGCCCACCCCCCACCCCCCCCCCCCCGTCATTGTGCTTGGTTATATGCAAAATGACACCTGGATTTAGTTGTGCCAATGTTCAAGAGAAATCATACAGTGAATAGAATTATTGTAGTGTAAGTCTAGTCTGCAACCAATATGATTTCAATAGAATCAACTAAACATCATCAACTGTAAACCAAAAAGCGCATTCATTAGTTATTAGCACTTTAAGTTTGCATGATTTTATGGGTTTAAATTTAAAGCCAAACTACAGGATTCAGCACATCCCTGCATATAGTCCTGGGAAGGGAATATGCACTATATCAGTACATACCCAATATTAGTAAATATGGTTTCAAACGTAATGTTATGAGCTGCCATACTGATTTTTTCAGGTCACTTGATAAAGGAGCTTGTAGACCCCCACCCGTCATTCCATAATTTAGATATGCAAATAATTAGGTTTGGAATTTGAGGTTCAGCCAAATCCAGAAATTAGGGATTCAGTGCATCCCTAATATATATATATATATATATATATATATATATATATATATATATATATATATATATATATATATATATATATATATTAGGGATGCACTGAAGAAAGGCTGTAGCGGCACGCACTCCCGTTTAGTAAAATACATATACATATTAAATGATACATGATACATATTAAAAACATCAACATTTCAGTCCATGGTCTGGGACCTTTGTCAAGATGCACTACCATATTTAAAAACGGACAATGAAAATACCAATTATAAAAGTTTAAAAATCGCGCCTTGTTGGTGACATCACACACAATTATGCTAATGAGTGTATATTGAACAAAAGCAAAAAAAAAGGGCAAAAAGATGCCTGGCGGAAGTGAAGTGTTATCTATACAATCCACTATGTTAGAATAAATATAAGTACAAAAATGATTAAATACATATTGGGGGTTATTTATAAACACTGGGCAAATTTGCACCTGGGCAGTAACCCATGGCAACCAATGAGATGATTGCTTCCAGTGTTCAACCTACAGATGGCTGAAAAAAAGCTAATCACTGATTGGTTGCTATGGGTTACTGCCCAGGTGCAAATTTGTCCAGTGTTTATGAATGAGCCCCATTATCTTTTAGCCATATATATGTATACAGCTGGAAATACTGGAGGCACTCACGGGCATATTCTTTTGAATTTATTGAAGCTTCCGCCCACATTAATGTGTTTTGGTTCTCCTTGAACAGTCGTCCTGACAAGCTATGAGTGACATTCCAAGGCTATGGGGGGCCCCCTGAAGGTTTATTTTTTATAACAGGGACCCGGTCAATTGTAGTTTCAATAACTTTGTATTTTTTCTCTATATAATGTAGTTGCCAATAAAACCCCTTCGGAGAGAATTCCACAACTTCACAAATCTCACAGTACAAAACTCTTTTTCACATTTTAAGGCGGAAACCTCCTTTCTTCTTGTGTTAATGTATGCAGATGTGTCTGCTGGAAGGCTCTACTGGTGAATAAATAGTTTATTGTATATGCTTCTTTATATGATTATACATAGTATTCATAGCACATTTTCTTCAGTCTAAAGAATCAGCCACACTACACTGTACTTTCTCTATTTCAGTAATATCCCTTTTGAACACTGGAGACCAAACAATATTCTAGATGTGGCTTTACCAGTCTAAATAATAATTGCTCTATCCCACCCCATAATTTATAACTCTTTTATTGCAAGACAATACTTTACTGGCCGTACCTACTACTAACTAGCTTGCTAGCCTACTGCTAACTAGCTTGCTATAGCTACGTTTATTATCCACAAGTGCCCCTACGTCTTTCTCCAATATGGATTTCCCATGTGGCTTGCATATCTTAAATCAAAGGTATATAACCCAATGTGAGTTTTTGACCTGGGAGACTGCCATTCACCAATTTCTTCCAGAGTTCCTGCGTTGGGGCTTCCACAACCTTCCAGGTCATTACTGTGGCTGTTTTTTGCATAGTGCAAGAGCTGTAACAAGCACAGTCGTTCACTTGACTTTAATGTAAGTCCCTCCAAGTGGCCCAATAGGCAAAAACAGGAGTCCGTATGATCGGCAGGCCTATATTGGAACCCACAACCCTTAATACCTCAGTCCATAAGCGCTGTATTTTTGGGCAATCCCAAAAGATGTGAAGGTAAGTGCCAGCATCCTGGTTGCATTTCATACAGATGTCCGGGCACCCTGGGTATATCTGTGCCAGTCTATGTGGAGTCAAATAGACTCTGTTGTGAAATTTAGTATAGATATATCTGTCCCGTACTGCAATGCAAGTGTCCGGTCTAATATGTCTTTCCAGGCACCTTCCTCTATGTGGGGAAGGTCTTGGGACCACTTCAAGGAAATGGTTTTAATGGAATCAAAGCTGTCTTGGAGTAATATGGTGTAAACCAACTTAGTGCTTTAGAGATTTCTGGCCTGCAAAGATATTTCTCCAGGGTAAATGTGGCAAGGGTCAAAGTGCCAGGAGGAAATTGGGACTGGAAGGCGTATCTAAATTGCAAAAAACTGAATAACATGTGGTTCTGTAGTGCAAATTCATCTTTGAGCTGGGCAAACTGTTTCAGGACATCCCCCTGTACCACATCCCCCAGGAGTTTCACCCCGGCCCCAGCCCACAACCCAGCATCCGGTAGGGTTATAAATTGTGAGAGTGTGTTGTTACCCCAAATCGGGGTCCATTTGCACCAAAGGCCAAGTCCTTGTAGGGAAGTGTTACAGTTCTGTGGAAGACCTGAGTCACTGTTCTCATGAGATGCGTCAATTTATAAATAGAGGGGAGCCCTCTGTGTAATTGGTAAGCCAAAGCTTCAAATGATGAGACCACTGCTGCCTCAAGGACTGTGGTCTGGTTATTAGGGTCTGGGTTGAGCCACCACCAGGCATACACCAGCTGACTGGCATAGAAGTATAGGAGGAAGTTAGGGAGGGCTAGTCCCCCCTTCCTTACTGGGGCTTGCAACCTCTGCATTTTAATCCTTGGTCTCTCCCCAGCCCAAATAAACCCCCTCACCTAGACGTCTAGCTCTCAAAACCATTTCTTGGTGGGTATGATAGGTGAATTATGAAACACATAGAGCAGTTTTGGTAACAGCACCATTTTGAGAAGGTTGATTCGAGCAAGGACAGTGGCAGACCAGACCAATTTTGGAACCTGTTTTTCATGTAACATATGATAGGCGTCAGGTACAGATACAGTATCTGGGGGCTTCCCTATGAATCACTATTCCTAGGTACTTAAAGGTAGTTACCCACTGCAACTGAGGGCCATGTTGGGGGTCCCTTCTGGTTTCAGAGTCTATGGGAAAGACTAGGGATTTCCCCCAGTTTACTTTGAGGCCCGATAGGTTCCCAAAGGTGCTGATATTGACTTCCTTGGGTCTGCTAAATAGACCAGCATGTCATCCGCATACATTGAGACCTTTTCCTCCAGCCTCTGCATCTTATGCAGAGGCTGGAGGAAATATGTTCATATTGGCTCGTACTCGATGGCTCTATGGCCAGGGCAAAGAGGTAGGGGGATAGTGGGCACCCCTGCCTGGTTCCCCTCTGAAGTGGGAATTCCCTCGATAGTTCTGCATTCACCAGAAGTTTGGCCCTAGGTGCAGAGTACATTGCTTTAACCCACCTTATAAAATTATCTTGTAGTCCAAATCTCTCTAGAGTTGCCCACAGATAAATCCACTCCACTGTATCAAAGGCCTTTTCTGTGTCTAGGGACACCACTACCCTCTCGCCCCCATTTTGGTGCGTGGCCCCAATGTTCGTGAACAGGTGCCTAACATTGATATCTGTGGCTCTTTAGGGCATAAATCCCGTCTGGTCTGGATGTATTATGTTATCTATTACCAGCTTTAATCTGTTTGCCAACACTTTAGCCAATACTAATATCAGCGTTAAGGAGAGAGATGGGTCTATACGACTCACACCTTTCGGGGGCTTTCCCTTCTTTCAGTATTAAGGTAATAGTAGTCAGTCCACAGCTGTCAGGCAGCTGAGTCCCTTGTAAAATGGAATTAAAGAGGGAGCAGAGTTTAGGCCCCACCATGTTAATGTGGGCTTTATACCATTCTACTATAAGACCGTCCGGTCATGGGGCCTTACCATTGGGAAATGAGTTTATAGCCGCAGTGACTTCCTCAAGGGTAATCTGTACATTAAGCTTTTCAGCTTCATCGCGGGGGAGTCTAGGTATAGGGACACCATCTAAATATTGGCCTACATCTTCTGCCGAGGCAGTAAGCTACGAGCCATATAAGTTAGTATAAAACTCAGAAAGAAAAAAAACTCACATGCCTGTGCTATGGCCACTCCTCCATTGTGTCCAGTCCCAATGGTGTGCAGGTTTTCTCATGCTGGTCTCCATTCCAGTAGACATCATATGTAGGGGATTTAGTGGTTGAGAAAACCATTCCACACGTGTGGAGTAAAATCAATTATCCAGCTTTATTGGGGTGATTAAAACAACAAACAGGCATCCATTACAGATGTACTCCTACCCTATGACATGTAAGGTCACCTGACGCGTTTCATGCCTCTTTCCGGCACTTCATCAGAGGTGAGGTCACATGATATCCTGTGCCTTATATACCTGTGTTCATTAAAAAATCTCAAATATAAAATAAAACAAACAAAAACCATATATTTTTGCTTGTTACAAGTCATATGTAACAACAGATATTGTCATAATATAATGGATGTATTGATCCTTACACATCCTTAAAAACAGTGTTATTCACTTATAGGTAATCAAGTATATGCATTTATGGGTTGTTATACATACATTATGGCTGGAAAAAACATGTTACTTTCCAGTCATTATTGAGACCATGTGGATGCCTTGTCTTTAAAGTAAATATCCAATAGATTTCCTTTTGATCGATTATTCTCTTAATATCGCCTCCACGTGGTCCCAATTTGACATGCTCTATGCCTTGAAATTTAATGTGAGTAAAATCACCCCCATGTCTGCGCATAATTGCTTACCAATAGCAGATGTTCTTTTATTTGAAAAGTTTGTTTCTTCTATTTGATCCAAGTCTATGGGTGTTAGATGCTCTCTTGCTCTCTCTTTAAGTGACCTGTATGTTCTGCCCACATATTGCACACCACAGCTACAAGTCGCTAAGTAGATGAGGCCCCTTGAATCACAATTTATATAACTTTTATGGGAAACGTCTCTCCTGATGTCATGCTCTTAAAGAAGTCTTGAACTAATATATGTTTACACACTTTGCATCTATTTTTCTTACATTTAAACGATCCTTGTTTCGCTAACCAATTTTTCTTTATTTGTCTGTTTTTAGGTCGGTATAGGCTGGGTGACACGTCATTTGAGATGGTCCTACGTTTCCCATAAAAGTTATATAAATTGTGATTCAAGGGGCCTCATCTACTTAGCGACTTCCTGAGGACGGCTCATGTGACTGGGCCGAAATGTTGAATAAACGACAACTTTTTTTTTTTTTCTCACCTAACCCCTGTGTGTGCGGACTCTCCTTGTTACTTTAATACTATTGTTTTTGAAGTTCCAGCACCTAGGCATCCATTTTGTGCTCTGGGTGCACCGACCCAACGCTGTTTATATATATATATATATATATATATATATATATATATATATATATATATATATATATATACTGTATATATATATATATATTGATAGTTGAAATAATTTCCATTAAAGAGAGCAGGGCAGACTGACAGCTGTTTATCTCTGTATGCATCAAGCAGATGTCATTCCCAGGTTCGAAGCCAGAAACCTCCTTCTTTGGTAAGCTCCGATTACCTTGATAGACAAAAAAGCCTTCAGCCTTCTCTTGAATTATTTTACTTAGTGTAATCAAAACATAGTCTGAGCACAGCACCATCAAGGAATAAGATTTTACTGTGTGAAAATTAAAATATATTCCAACAACATATGTAGTGAAAGACAACAGACAGGCAGGTCATAGTTCAGAGGATGCCATAAGCAGAAAGGATGGAGAATGTGTAAAGGTGGTCAGTAAAGAGATATTAGTACAGTGTCACAAACTGCTTATACTGTGAAAGGGTTTAAAATGACATCTTGTGTAAGTGGATACTCACCTGGGCACATCATTCAGAGGACAACAATAGCAACCTGATACAGTAAATAACAAGGCTGTGACTTATACAGGTGTCATTTTGAAGATGGCTCACTCCCCAGATACTGTTAATCCATCTGACAGTGACAATTTAGGTGGCCATAGATTTTCAAAAGATCTTTTCATTATCGTAGGACCAAGCTTATCTTGAAACAATTATTAAAACGTATGATTTGTCAATCAACTAAAAAAGTGTGACGGATTTGTCGAATTACACTAAAATTGGTCATTAGGGAGAGAAAAATCTTAAAGTCTATGGTCACCTTTATTCTCACATATGGGCTACAGTTATCTACTGCATATTAGCAAAGCAAATGTTAACATATACAGTAAGTTGGTTATTTTATGTTTTTTTTTTTCATTTATAAGAACCATGCTATGTAGTATGAGCTACACTAGTTAATTTCCAGATATTGTGACAAATATTTCTACACAATTTTTTTTCCTACCAATTCAAATCATGGGGCATTACCTGTCTTAAACAAACACATATCTGAAGAAATATATTAGCAAAAATTGTAGTTGGTGTTGTTGAATGACACAGAATTAATCTGAATGTACAAATATACCTATTAATAGTCCTCATAATTAAGTATGTTAACATTGCCACCTTCCGGTACTGGAATGCTGGGTTTGATTCTGACAGTACACTATCTGCATAGAGTTTGGATGTTACCACTGTATTGGTGTGAGTTTCCAAATAAAAACATGTTTTAAAAAATGCCTTCTGATGTAACTGAACCTGGTCTTCGTGCATAATAGTGAATCTGAGCTCCTCTGGGGTGTGGACCAGGGATGTGAGGGTCGAGAAATTCTCGACCCGACCCTAACCCACCCCCTCCCAATCCGCACCCGGGCCGGCATGCTATTGCCCCCTATTTATAGACCTATTTATAAATTTAGGCACCAGAAGCCGGATGTGCTAGGTCGCGGGTGGGGAGAGCAGGACAAGAGCTCGACCTGCACCAAAATGAAGATTTGGTGCATGGTTTACCTGCGGGCCGGGCGGGTCCGGGCTGGCCCACACATCACTAGTCTGGACCATCTGAATGATGAACTATTAAGCGCTGAAAAAGACACACGTTCAACCTTTTTAGTCTATATATATAACCTGCCTAACTACTAGTTTATCCAGAGGAAGGCAAAAAAACATTTGAAGCCACTCCAATATGCCTCAGAGGGGAAAAAAATCCTTCCTCACTCCAAGACGGCAATCGGACTAGTCGCTGGATCTAAAAAAACAAAAAAGAAAGACAGCTTCAAACTTACTTTCTTTAAATGTCAGCTTCCACAGCCAGGTGCTCTGTCCGCAGTGTCCCCACTGTATCCATATGTGAAATAAAAAACCTATGGACGGCACTCTGGTTGAAAGGTTTATTGCAGCAGGCTGCAGAGGTATAACCCCTTGGATCAACTTGCACTATGTTCTATCTTCCATAACCCTGTATTCCCTCCTTTGTCAAAAATTCATCCAACCCCTTCTTAAAGGAGAAGGAAAGCTACGGAGGCATTTTATTGCCAATAGATTAGCTGCAATAGTGCAAGCTAGAATGCTATATTTATTCTGTAGAATGTTTTACTATACCTGTGTAAAAAGCTCTAGAAACTCTCTGTTTGTTTAGGATAGGAGCTGCAGTATTTACATGGTGTGACATCACTTCCTGCCTGAGTCTTTCCCGGCTGTGGGCTCAGATTACAGTAGAGAAGGGAGGGGGGCGGGGGAAGAGGAGCAAACTGAGCATGCTCTTGCCCAGGGCAATGAGGTTTAAGCTGAAGGCAGGAAGTCTGATACAAAAGCCCATGTGTACACAATAGAAGGAAAAAAAATGCAGTGTTTCTTTTGACAGAGGACTCAGAGCAACATTACTTTGGGGGTTTACTGGTATATTTAGATGGACCTTTCTGATAAGGCTTACTTAGTTTTAACCTTTCCTTCTCCTTTAAAGCTATCCGATGTATCAGGCTGTACAACTGATTAAGGGAGAGAATTCCACATCTTCACAGTTCTCAATGTAAAAAACCCCTTCCAAATATTTATCCGGAACCTGTCTTTCCTCATAGCTAAAATTTTCCATACCTTTTACTAGCTTAGTTGCCCTTCTCTGTCCCCTCTCTAATTCAATAAAGTTCTGTAGCATATTGGATGGGGGCCTTACCAGTGCTCTATAAAGGGGAAGAATGACCCCCTCCCCCCGTGAATCAATGCTCCTTTTAATACAGCTCAAGACATTATTTGACCTTGAAACTGCTGACTGAAATTGCTTGCTACAGCCAAGTTTGTTGTCTGCAAGGACTACAAGGTCCTTTTCCATAATGGATTTGCCTAGTGCAGTCCCATTAAGGGTATAAGTGGCTTGGATATTTTTACATCCCAGGGGCATGACTTTACATTTATCAATAATGAATCTCATCTGCTACTTAGCCGCAGATATTGCCAGTTTATCAAGATCCTGCTGTAAGGATGCCACATCCTGGATGAAATTAATTGGGCTGCATATTTTTGTGTCATCTGCAAACACTGATACATTACTTACAATACCCTCCCCTAAGTCATTAATGAACAAGTTAAATAAAAGTGGACCCAATACCGAGCCCTGAGGGACCCCGCTAAGAACCTTACTCCAAATAGAGAATGTACCATTAACAACCACCCTCTGTACCCGATCCTGTCAATTTCCTATCCATGTGCAAACTACCTCTTTAAGACCAACAACCTTAATTTATAAAGCAGTTGTTTGTGGGACACAGTATCAAACACTTTGGCAAAATCAAATAGATCACATCTACTGCTCCCCCACTGCCCAGCATCTTACTTATCTCATCATTAAAAGCAATTGAATTTATCTGACATGTCCTATCCTTCATAAAGCCATGCTGATTATCAATAAGTACAGTCATGTAAAAAAGTTTGGGAACCCCTCTTAATTCTTTGGAGTTTTGTTTATCATTGGCTGAGCTTTCAAAGTAGCAACTTTTTTTTAATATATAACATGCCTTATGGAAACAGTAGTATTTCAGCTGTGACATAACATTTATTGGTTTAAAAGAAAATAGACAGGTGCATAAATTTGGGCACCCCAACAGAGATATTACATCAGTACTTAGTTGAGCCTCATTTGATGAGCGTCTGGATGGCGGTATTTTTGACCATTCATCCATACAAAATCTCTCCAGTTCAGTTAAATTTGATGGCTGCCGAGCATGGACAGCCTGCTTCAAATCATCTCATAGATTTTTGATGATATTCAAGTCGGGGACTGTGAATTCCAGAATATTGTACTTCTCCCTCTGCATAAATGCATTTGTAGAAGTGTGTTTAGGGTCATTGTCTTGTTGGAATATCCAACCCCAGCAAACTTCAACTTTGTGACTGATGCTTGAACATTATCCTGAAGAATTTGTTGATATTGGGTTAAATTCATCCGACCCTCAACTTTAACAAGGGCCCAAGTCCCTGAACTAGCCACACAGCCCCACAGAATGATGGAACTTCCACCAAATTTGACAGTAGGTAGCCGGTGTTTTTCTAGGAATGCAGTGTTCTTCTTCTGTCATGCTTTTTGTTATGACCAAATAACTAAATTTTTGTCTCATCAGTCCAAAGCACTTTGTTCCAAAATGACTATGGCTTGTCTAAATGAGCAAGTGACTCTGTTTGTGGCATGTGTGCAGAAAGGGCTTCTTTCTCATCACCCTGCCATACAGATTTTCTTTGTGCAAACTGCGCTGAATTATAAAACGATGTACAGATACACCATCTGCAACAAAATGTTCTTGCAGGTCTTTGGAGGGGATCTTTGACTTTCTGTAACCATTTTTACAGTCCTCCGCATACAGTATGCTGCTCCTGTATTTTTTTTGGCCTGCCAGACCTGGGTTTTATAGAAACTGTGCCTGTGGCCTTCCATTTCCTGATTTCATTCCTTGACATTGAAACTGACAGTTTAAACCTCTGAGATAGCTTTTTGTAGCCTTCCCCTAAACCATGATACTGAACAATCTTTGTTTTCAGATCGTTTGAGAGTTGCTTTGAGGATCACAGGCTGTCACTCTTCAGAGGAGAGTCCAACAGAAGCACAACTTGCAATTTGCCACCTTAAATACCTTTTCTAATGATTGGACACACCTGCCTATGAAATTCAAAGCTTAAGTTCCCCATAGACGTGACGATTCTTCTTGCCGAACAACCAATTTTAGAGAAGTCCGATCAATCCTTCGAAATTATCGTGCAGTTAGTGGGATTCAAAGCAAATGTACATTGAATTTAATGCACCCATATCTAAGCAAAAAAAAAAAGGTTAAAGTCGATGTGGATGTGGATTATTAAGGGCTAAATTCTCTACCCACCCCTGTGAAAAAAGTAAATCCCATACAAGTTTACTCCTAATGTTAATACATTATTGTTTAGCAGTGTTAAAACAGTCTATCCACTGAAGAGTAGCTTTTGTTTCAACTATAGTTTACTGATATAGTAGGCGTCATTGAAGGCTTGAGTTTGACACTCCTGCTATTCTAAGAAATCACATTCCTTTCTGTGAATGAGTGACTCCTTATATTTCCACTTGAGTCTGTCACTCTCCTACTTAAGCTCATGACTTCCAATTCTAAAATTTCAACTGTCCTACTGATTGTTACACCAGTCTATCAGAAAATGCTGCCTCTGCGCTATTGCTGTCTTGACTTCTTTTGAGAAAGAAATCTGAAATTAAGGATTTTGAGGCCTGTTGGTAGTAAAGATTGGTGTCACAGCAGAAGAACATTAAATATTAAGCTGATCTCTTGTAAGCACTAGCTCTTGCCCTTGTTGCATATCTGTGTCCTAAAAATTTGATGTGGTGTTCAAACAAAGGCACGTTGAATGACATAGGATCCTGAGGAATATACATTATTAACTTAAGAAAAAACCTTACACCTCCAGCCAGAGAATTCATCAGGTTTTGAACCACCTGATCTGCTTTTCATAAAGACCCTGTCTTGCAAGAAACTTCCTAGGATGCATGGTTATAGTTTACAGTGTAGTCCTATAAATACATATAAAGTAATATTTTGCAGTACAATGAAAGCTTTGACAACAGTTGCACAAATTATCTTATAAAATAGCTTTTTTAATCTGAAATCAAGGAATTACGGTATTACAGGAATATGGATTACATGAAAATTATATTCTATTATGTTGTATGAATAGTTATTTAACTATTACAGTTATAATTGTATGATACAATGCCAGGGAATATGGCATAAATAATTCTCTGACATGACACGATATGTTATTGCCTAGATGCAAATTTTCCCAGTATTGAGAGCTGAGACACTTGAACTCTAAAGTTGTAGGCTTCTTCCCTGCGACACCGATGTCCCTGGTGGGAGACTTAAACTTGGCTGACAACCACAGTTTATAGATCCATGATAATGATCATCTAGCAATATAAATAGAAAGGAACCTAAACTAATTTTTTTCCAGAGAAAACAGGGATTTAAATATTACTTTAAACAGAGTTTAAAAACTGTCAAAAACTGTTAGACTTCTAGAAGAGGGCCAGTTACCTATACTGATAATAGTTGAATACTACCACAGATATTCAGTTAGCTATTAAAATCATTAAAACTGTAATATTCCATTACCTGTGATATTTTTTTTTCAGTTTAAGGAAAAATGTAATATAACAGCACCAACAAATCTTATATAACCACATCTTCCAGCCTCTCAGTCCACTTTGACTATGGCAATCAAATTCTTTCAACTACTTGATAATGCTATCAGTTTTTTCCCTGAGCATTTTTGGATCTAATTTCTTGGTAAGGAACCATATCTGAATTTTATCCTCTAACTTTTTCTTACTGACTTTCTTATGTTCCTTATTCAAATCCCATGCACTTACATGTGTTGACCTGTCTCACTGGTGCTCATTTAGTATAGCAATGCTTCACACCAGTTGATACATGGCTTTTCAATGTTACAAGTCACGGAGGAGTATATTTGCATCAAACACTCCCAATTATCATATATTATTAAACATTGCATTCTCTGCATGTGCATACATTAAAAAAAAAAACATATTTTTTTCACATGCTGTACATTCTTAACTGCTTATGTTTTTCTCTGTAATACTAAACCAGTACATTGTGCTTGATGCTCTTATAGGCCAGAGCCGTTCAATTAGAAACCCATAGATTGTACTCTATTTAGCCGGCACCCTGCTCAGGGACTCCACCTCAGGGACCACTACATGGAAAGTGTAGGAAAGAAACAAATATTGACTTATAACAATACATGTCCAAAGGACACAATTCCTTTGTATAGTTGTACAATTATGGTGAAGTGCACTACACAGAAGGCTAAACTTTTTGTGGCACTGAATTTTTATGTGTTTGTGTGGGAGATCATTAAAAACAGTATAAAAGCTACTACCCTGGGAGAATCAATCTACAGGACAATTTTAAAAGAGATCCCAGTGGTATTGCTGATATCAGATACCTTAATTAGCCAGTCTTTTCCCTGGCATATTTCCAAGAACACTATGGTGCACACCAAGAGTCAGAAAATGAGGGTAATATAAGTGCCAGAAAAGCAATCATTTTCAGTGGCTGTACTCCTAAAATGTATTTGTCCACATATTTGAGTATATCTGTGTGTAAGACAAAGCTAACTGCATATGCACTGATACCTCGTGCCTAATTACTTTGCATTTGCTTTGAATATGCAATTTGTCTGCTTTATGTGAGATTCTGCTAGCACACGTTTGCTGTTCAACCTACTGTATTTGATTGTTGGACTATTCTTAATTTTGGCTAGACTGCTGAGTGTTAAGGCCCAGACAAGAACCTGAATTAAATGGTATTATCTTAAAGTAGGGCCCACTATGGCCTGTGCCAACCAGAGTCTCCACTGTACCCTGGCAGTCACCATGAGTGCCTGCCCTAAACTTGGCCTGTTTCTCTTTTTACAGATGCCCACTGCTTGCTCTGACTTTGCTCTGTCTCATTGGCTCTTTAACGCATTTAATTACTTGTTTGTACCAAAGTTTGATTTGGCACATGATTATGTCTCAGCCATAACCTCCTTCAGGATGTTTCTCTGCAGTTAACAGTTCTCCAATAACTTCTTCTTGTATATGATAGGTGTTTCAGTACTTTAATAGGAATATCCCTTTGTTGATGCAATGCCTCTCATGCCAATTTCTCAGTACCTTTAAAATCTATGAATGAATGTCTTTATTAACTCAGTTAATGCATTTATACAGAACAGAATTTCTATGTATCGAGTTAATGGTGTACACTGAGGGAAAGTGTCTATAGTGTGGTTTCAGGTATACCCTGATCAAGAAAGAGTCACAATTACTGCATATACAGTAAATAGATTTAATATTCTTGAATGCAGAATATCTGTATACTATGAATATTATCTTCACCTAGCAAGCTTGCAGCTTTTTTTCCTTCTTCTCCCAATCGAAAGTAATTACTCTGTAATGAAACAAACCTAATGAAGGATCAAGAACAGCTGAAACTCAATCGGGAAAAAGGTACAGTTACCACTTCTTATTGATACAGCAGTCAGGATACTTGTGTAGCAGGATGTGACCAAAGGGCTGAGCTACTGACTTGAGTGTGAATTATTCAGGGCAGTAGCAGAGGGAAAGAGCAGGACTTACCATACTGACCATACAGTGACGCACAACAGTGGATAATAGACAAGAAGTGAACAAGTTTTGCAGGTTGCTGGGAGTTGCCGCTACCCTCTGAAGGGGGAGGAAGATGAAAACACAGGTATTTTTTAATTAGGTATTATATTTTTTTAAAACTGTATGATTATGACTTGTTGTCTAGTATTTTGCAATCAAAACAACTAATTTCAATGAAGTTAGCAGTATTGTATGAGTGTGGAAGTGAAATGTGAAAATAATGTTTTTTTTTCTTAAACAGAATATACTCTACATATTTTACAGAAACAGTTCAATTTGATTCAATGTAGTATGAAAAAGGTAGCCTCATTATTATTTACAGTTTACTAGAGTTTGCTTTTATTGTTGCTCCTTTGTGTGGATGTGGGAGGTCTATTTCAAGCGCTACAACAGCTTCCAAATAACCTAGCTTTAAGATTATTGTGGCACACACAGACTTTGCAACTATTCTTTCGGGCATTTTAGCAACGGCACAGTTCTAGAGTGATTTAAGTGCTGTTGCTATTACCCTTGATGTTTCATCTCCAAAAATTATACAAGGCCACTCATAGAGAATATATATTGGTTAATTTATTAAGAGCGATGATGTTAAACATGCTCTCTTCCACTTTGTATCAACCACGGCATCCTGATTTCTATGAATTGGCTTTGTAGTTTAATATTTGGGGGCAAATTTACTAACCGGCAAAAATTTGCCACTGACGGCTTTGCAGCCATCGCAACACTTCGCCAGGCGAAAATTCGCTCAGACAACGCTAATTTACTAAAATGCAAAGTTTCGTCCTGGGCGTTGGATGCTGGCGAAGTTTCGCTAGAATTACTTCGGCAATGCGAGCAAATCAAGTCAAAAAAATGCTAGCGTTCAAATATGCCTAGCGCAATTTTGTTAGAGGACTTCACTCAGGCTAAACTTGAATGGAGGTCTGTATGTTACAGCTATAACATTACATTTCCACTGATAACTACACATGTGCAGGGAACCTAAATAAAGCCAATACAGTTGTTTTAATGCCCTACACATGAGCCCACTTTAAAATAATGTTCCATATGTTAGACAATGTATGGGGGAAACCGGGTAGCGGAGAGAAAAAAATGTTATGCCTTTTGCAGCCTATCACCCTGAAAAACTGAAAAGTCGCCATCGTTTTTTGGACTTTTCCACTCAAAAATTATGATGTAAGTAACTGAAGATTGAGGATGTTCTATGTTCTCCAATGCACTGTGCCTGGTCTGAGCTGGCGAAGGCAAGTCTGGCGAATGAGGTAACGTTCAGTAAAGTCTGCATATTAGTGAATTTGCAGAGAAACGTCCATTCACCAGAGCAAAAAGTCGCCTGGCGTTAGAGTGCGAATCAGAGCTAGCGTCTATCTCATTCGCTAGCGAATTGTCGCCTGTGCCCGTTAGTAAATCTGCAAAGTGGTAACGCTGGTGAATTGTCGCCAGTGTTAGTCACTTTCGGCCCTTTAGTAAATTGACCCCATGGAGTGAAGCCATCCAACAATTTCTTTTCCAGTTAGACTTGCTGACCATTATTGTGCCAACCAAGTGCATTATTACTAGGGATGCACTGAATCCAGGATTCAGCCTTTTTCAGCAGGATTTGGATTAGGCCGAATCCTTCTGCCTGGGCGAACCAAATCCAAATCCTAATTTGCATATGCAAAGTGGGGGCAACAAGGGAAATTGTGTGACTTTTTGTCACAAAACAAGGAAGTAAAAATTTTCCCCCTTCCCACTCTAATTTTCATATGCACAATTAATTCATTTACAGACCCTCTTCAGACTAATAAAAATAATTTTATTATATTTATTATATATATATTATATATTATATATATCTGAGGGTTACTAAGGAAAATCCTCACAAAGCGCAACATTCCATAAGCCACATTTCTAAGTAAGATTTTCTTTGACATGTTAAATGCTTAAAATGGTTTTAAATAGGAAAAATTATTTTAATAGGTAAAATAATACCTGAAAACTAAGCCAATATATAGTAACTATTATATTGAAAAGCCTCCATTATAGTCCAGTGGAAAGTCTGTCATTTATAATGGGGTCAAATGGACCCAGGTGCAGGATTATGCACCCTGTGCACCCCTGGTAGTTACACCACTGCATATGTAATGTTAAAACATCAGTCTTTTTACTGGATAAGATTTATATTCTAAATATGACTAATTATAAATGACAGACTTTCCACTGGACTATAATGGAGGCTTTGCAATATAAAAGTTACTATATATTATTGGCTTAGTTTTCAGGTATTATTTTACCTATTAAAATAATTTTTCCTATTTAAAACCATTTTAAGCATTTAACATGTCAAAGAAAATCATACTTAGAAATGTGGCTTATGGAATGTGCGCTTTGTGAGGATTTTCCTTAGTAACCTTCAGATATATATATAATATATATATATAATAAATAATAATAAAATGATTTTTATTAGTCTGAAGAGGGTCAGAAAATGAATTAATTGTGGTGTCGAGGAGGGTGTTCCTTTAAAGTGCTTTCACCTGTCTGTCTGTATTAAATTATATATAGGAGAGTTTCAATGTAAAACTTGGGTTGGGCAAAAGAGACTGTAGTAGTGGGGGGGAAAATGCTTGTGAGCAGGTGGAAGGCAATTTGTCCCACGTATGGAACTGTGTCTTCCTCAGACAATTCCTCATTGTTTCCCCTTATCCAGAAATGAGTGTCAGATCACACAGGGGGTTCTTTGACCGTTAACTGCCCAATTTAGTCCCCCCCCACCTTGGGAAGTGGGCTCCTCCTCCCTGGACTTTCTCAGATTAGGCAGAGAAGAAGCGAGAGAATCCTGCAGTAATGGCCTTACTCTGAGTCTTTGTCCGCAGACTGCCCAGTGTGAAATCCACAACGACATTAAATGTTTTCTAATGAATAATTACTCAAAGGGAATTCGGCAATATATGTGTAATGGATTGTAACAGCGTTAAAATGTTTTTTATACGGACTACAAAAAATGTTATCCATCACAAGCATGGTAATTGTTATGGGGGAGCCTTTGTAATGGAGAGAGAGAGGGAGGGGGCTTCATGGGATTGAAAAGCTGATCTGATAGTCTGACATTCCACAACAACAATCAAAGACAGTCTTTGGCAACAGAAATACGGTTTCAAGAGGGCAGCTATAAAACCCGGCCCTGCGTTTTGTGGTTTGCAGAATGAATGCTTTTCCCTCCCTTTCTAGTACATTTCTATTGAGCTCCTCACAAGCGCTAAGCCACTCTAGGCTGCCCTACTGTTACCTCAGGGAGCTTCATGCGCCGAACCTGGGGCTTGTTCTCAAGCGGTGGGGCTTTTTCTAATCAAAGGGCCCTTGTCAAAACCACTGTGACAAGAAAAGTGCAACTAATGGCTGTGTATATTTTCTTTATCCTCAGGCAGTGCAAAGTATTAAAACCGCCGTTTCTCAGTTACTATGTACTATGTATTTGTATAGGTTCCTTCTTTATATATCTTGTTGGCAGTTAGTGGATCAGAAGTATAAAGTAGGTCATACTGTGAATACTCTAATACAGTTTTTATATGGGAAGTATTTGACCATTTTACCATTTTTTGATTTTGGTGGACATAGACGTAGAGATCCACTCGTTTGGTGATGTCGCCAAACAAGTGGATCTCTCCCTGATATGCCCAAATTGAAGTGGGCGATATCGGGCTGATACGATTGTGGACCCTAGGGCCAAACGATCAGAGGATAATGGATCGGATACGGGTGCTCGGATCACCGGACCACATAGACGCACAGATGTGGCCGTGATCCAACGGGATTTTTAACCTGCCCGATCGAGATCTGCCCAACTTTTGGCCAGATGTTGATCGGAGAAATCCGTCGGATGGCCCCACAAAAGGGGCCAATAACACTGGCATAACTACCGGGGAGAGGCCAGGGAGTCTGAGTTCACCTATATCTATCTCTCCATAGGGTCCAGAGTGGTAGAAGCAATTTTACTTGAACAGGTATAGTATCCATTATCCGGAAACCCTTTATCCAGAAAGCTCCAAATTATAGAAAAAAGCTGTCTCCCATAGGCTGCATTGTATCCAAATACTTTTTAAAAATTGTTTTCTTTTTTCTCTAATAATAAAACAGTACCTTGTACTTGATCCAAACTAAGATATTATTAATCCTTATTGGAAGAAAAACCAGCCTATTGAGTTAATTTAAAGGGGAACTCCACAAAAACACAACTTAAGCTTTTTGAAAAGTAAACATAATTTAAAACAACTTTGCAATATGCATAAATTAAAAAAATACAGACTTTTCATGATTTTAATGGTTTCTGACAGTCTTAAGCTCTTCTGCTGATCTTTCTGACTAATTTGCTGAGCGGGCTGACTACTGTTTCTTTGTATCAACATCCAGCTGTCCTTAGACTGCTTCCTCCAAACCCCACAACTCCCTGCACATGTGATTTCAATAAGGAATGGAACATCACGGTGCAATGCATTGTGGGTTATGTAGTTCCTGCATGCTGTCTGTAAGCTGTGGAGTAGTTGTTACAATTTGTAACATCAGTGTTTAGTCCCTCCTTCCCTGCCAGGATTTCAAATGATGCAGAAAGAGAAGAACTGTCAAACAGCTGGATTTCAGCATAGAAAATGGCATTTATTCATACTTTTTGAGGAAACAGGTAACTGTGATGGGTATTTTAGGGGTTTCTGTGTTATGTGGGCCTCTATCAAATTTTGGTTTGGAAGCCACAGTTCCCCTTTAATGTTTACATGATAAATTTGTTGTAGCTGAAAACCTTTTATGAGACCTCATAGAACTACAACTCGCAGTTTCATCCCACTGTTAGCGTGTGGAATTATAGAGTACTTGGTAATGTATAATGTTTATAATTACAACCTTGGTTGGCAGAGCTGTGGCACAAACAGAATATTATAAAATGTTTGGTTGACAGAGCTGTGGCACAAACAGAATATTATAAAATGTTTTAGGATCCAGATTTTGTGATCACATCTCTATTGTATGATGCATAGTTCATTATTTTGTCCTCCGTGACCTCCGTAGACCACTTTCTACTAACTACTTTGTTACTTGTGTGTCTAGCTATATATATACATTGATTGTGTATAATTGGTTTATACATAAGTGCACAGCACAGTGACTTGGAGCATTCCCTGTAAGCACAGTTTCTTTCAGGGGACAGGGTAGGGGAATTGGACCATCGTTGTGAGCCACCATCCCCAACAGAGTTGTTTGATGACACAGTGAAGTTCTTTAATACTTGGTATTCTTACATCTGAAGTTGACAAACATTTGCCTCTATACAGAGGACGGCTGCAGTTTGGCGAGGATATGATAAAGAAAACGTCTTAATTAACAGTGCCGTTTAATACAAAAAAAGTCAAAACAGCTTCAAAATTTTGAGGACCACCAATTCCAAGCACGTGCAAGCTATGTATATGAGTCCCTTTGTATCTTTGCAAATTCTTGTCAATTCTAGTCAATTCTAAGAAAGAAAGTAAGGAATAAGATTTTGTCTGACTTAGTATTTTGGGAAGCTGTCAGATATTTAATATTCTATCTAATAATATTTTATGATGAGCTAATCCATGAGTTACTTATTGTATGTTTTAGGTATGAAAGTTAAATTTTCAATTCAAGCGTAGTTATATAAATTTGTAAGTAAAGTTCTTAGCTATGAAATCCAGTCGTTCATGGGCAACCATTTGTGTCATGATTGGCAGCGTATTCTATATAATGTTCCATTATCAAAAGGCCCACTTGACAACTTGTCTGGTCTGACATACACTATTGAGCTATATTCCCCAGAGTGGCAGGATGTTACACAGGGATGAGCAACAAAGGAATGTTTTAGTATCACAAGCAGATGGCTGTTTATCCTTTTATGAAGGGCAATATTCCCTCTACTTTTATTTGTCTGGTTTGAGGCTGGTGGAGAAAAAGTATTCTCTGCATACCTTTGCTGCAAAAGAAATGTTAAACAATGTTTCCATAACATCACAGGACTTAAAGGAGAGTTATTGGGTGTTGTATTGCACCCTTGTGCCATTCATGATGTGCAAGAAGGAGTGCCAGAGAATGCAAGGCACTCCAAAGCTCTGTACTTTCTAAGCAACTTGCACAGAGTACACAGTTAAAAGCAATGTCTTGCACAGGGGCACAGAGTGCAGCTGAGTTGCACCAGATACAATGTGTATTGTGTATTTTTGCAGCCATAAGTTTGTGCCTGCAGTGGTGTAACTAGATATTGTTGGGCCCCACAAATTATTTTTCAGGCCCCAAAAAATGTCAAGAGGTTGACTTATTTTACCAGTATTTATATAAAATGTAAATGAATTAGGACATCATGAGGTCCCTATACCTCCCTATACCTCCCAGCTGCAGGGTCTGCTTCCTGTATGGTTACGACCCTGTGTGCCTGGTATTAGTAAACAAGGCCCTCTGCACACATGCACACACTTTTAACACATTTCCAACTCAAGTGATTTTGTCTTTTGTGCAGAGTATTGGAAATTAATGAATCTGTACCATCTTTAGACATTCAGTATTCAGTTTATCTGCCCATGTATGTGGACCTCCGAAGTGCCCACCCTACCAGTATCTGGCCGATAATCCAGGACTACATCTGATAGTTGATGTGGTCTCTGCACTGACCTCTTTTATATCCGCAATTGTAATCCAATGGTTAGTCCACCTTAGGTGGGTAAAAGATAGGGATGCACCGAATCCAGGATTCGGTTCGGGATTCAGACTTTATCATCAGGGTTCAGATTCGGCCGAATCCTTTTACCCGGGCAAACCGAATCCAAGTCCTAATTTGCATATGTAAATTAGGGGTGGGGTGGGAAATTGAGTGACTTTTTGTCACAAAACAAGGAAGTAACAGATGTTTTCCCCTTCCCACCCCTAGATTCGGTTCGGTATTCGGCCGAATCTGTCAAGAAGGATTCGGGGGTTCGGCCGAATCCAAAATAGTGGATTCGGTGCATCCCTAGTAAAATATCCACTCATTTGGTGACGTTGCCGATAAGAGGATCTTATAGTGTATAGCCACCTTAAAATATTGGGTAGGTACAATTTGTCTATCACTTGTGTGACCTGAACACCTGCATTACAATAGTCTTAAAGTGACCATAAAAGCAAAGATATAATTGTATGAAACGAAGCAGAAGACGAGCTGACTGATGTCAGTAAAAGACTTGGAATCGGTCGGCTCGTTGATCGACCGATGATCGCAGGAAAGATTGTAATAGTTACGTCTATGGCCACCTTTAGCTACAGGTCCACTGATTTGATTGGACTGGAATTAGCTAAGTTTTTTTTAATACATTTTTTTTTCAACCCTCTGTTGGTGGGAGCCTATCCTCATCAGTAATGTAACTATATTCTGCCGGGCCCGGGTGCAGGCAGGGCAGCTGGGCCTCCTTACCCCCCTCCAGCGACAATTTATATGGAGGCAAACTACCAACAGGCCCCGAGGGGGTGCACCCTCAGAAGTTCTGCCACTGTTGTTCATGCTTAAGATGAGGATCCAAATCTTTGCTTTTTTATCTAGCAGTATAGAAACCGAAAGGCATTATTCTTAAGAGTAAAATAAAGGGTTAAATAGGCAGGGACTGAACGGTCTTGTAAATAATGAATGACAGAACACATTATTTCCAAACAATTGGTCCTTACAAGGACAGACGAATATATAATACAAGCAGAGAAGCCCTGCAGATGGACATCCTATATCGTGTAACTTGTTTCAGATGTAAATCTCCAGTTACCTGTTAATCAAGCTTTCGTTGTAGGGACTTGGCAGAGAATCACATTAAATGGAATTGCATCTAATTTCCTCTGTAAATATATACAGTATCTGTTCTGCAACTGGAAAATGGCAAGGGAAAATTAAATAGGATCAATGGAAAACTTAACTATACGCTGGAATTTCTTGATAATTATTGTTTATTTCTGCCAGTAATTTCCATTGCCTATAGCCATCGAGATTTTTGTGCATTGTTTTTAATTTTTTCCCATGTGTCCCTTTTGCCTTAAAAGGGTTGCAAAGCCTTGGTCAAAATCAAATAAGCAAAATAGCTTGCACTAACTTTGTACTGGCTTTAACCCTCTATTAACTATTTCTGTAATCAATATTTCCAGTAGTGGATTCATTTGGAAAGGGTGGGATGATTCTGGTAAATCATTAGTTCCAAGCTGAGCATTCATGTTCAGTTGATTTCAGCGTTAGAGCACTTACTCATGGGTGTTTTATTATGCATTTGCAAACACATGCTGAACATGAACAAATGCATATACTGTGTTTATATGCATTTTTTAAAGGAGAACTAACCCCCCTAATGAGACAAGCCCCATCCACTACCCTCCCACCTTCTCCCTGCATAGTGCATTAGTGCAAAAAGTGTCCCTGAATGTCAATATCACATATCCATGCACAGTAGTGCAGCCATCTTCTGCATGTTCAGTTTTCTTTGGATCTTCTTCCTTTCCTTCAGCAATTTAAAGGGCTTTCTGGCACATGCACGGTCGGCGCAAATACAGACTGGCCTCAACTCTGCATGCTCCAGATAGCTCAGTGTCCCTTTCCAGTGATTTCACTCTTATTGCCTTGCGCTTATGAGCTGGTTGCATTGATTTATGTGAATGAGGCACAGTATGCAGAGGCATAAGATAGCCCTGTACTCTACATGTCCCTCCAAAATTATGCACAACTGAGAGTCATGTATAACATTTCCTGAGTGTAATTTGTGAGCTATTTACAAATAAGATAATTTTTTTTACCCTTGCATAGTGGAATGCACAGAATCATATTATAGCTTGAGGCCCCTGAAATTTACTTTGCATGTATATAGATCACAACTTATCAAATTAATTTTTTAAAAGATTCTGACAATTTGTGCAATGTATTTTGTGTACTGTTTGTTACAAAGTGTGTGTAGACTTGTTCTAATTTGACACTGATGCCCATGTCAACTAACAAATAAAATAACATTTTGATTACTGTCAAATCTTTCACTCGGGAGACGTTGGACTGAAAGAGGAATGTGGAGATGGCTGCTGTAGAAAGGAGGCAGCCAACCATCTAGAGAAGGAGCCGTCCTCCAAGAATATATTAAGAGATCAGTGTACAAAAAGCAACTAATTGCCGGGCTTTCAAAGTTAGCAACTAGACTTGTTGGTAATTCATTTCTTAACAGTGAGGCGTATGAGAGAGTTAATAGTAGCACCATTTTTGGAGTGGTAGGATACATGGAAATTATTATACCAATGAGTCGTACCTTCTTGTCTTATTATTGACCTTTATTTTATCCCTCATTTACCAACATATAACAATGTCAGTCTGATCCTCTTTATTAAACTCTATTAAGCAACTTTCCTGTTCCTCCAGTTATTGAACTCACCCCTATCCAGTCTGCTTGCAGCATGTGTGTATAGAGTGGGTAGAGGTATGGGATCTGTTATTCAGAATGCTTGGGACCTGGATTTTACTGTATCTTTCAGTAATTTGCATCTGCAAACTTTATGTCTACTAATAAATCATTTAAAAATGAAATAAACATCATTGGATTGTTTTGCCTCCAATAAGAATTAATCATATGCTAGTTGGGATCAAGTACAAGGTACTGTTTTATTATTACAGAAATAAGGAAATTATTTTTAACATTTTGATTTACTTGATTAAAATGGGAGTCTATGGGAGATAGCTTTTCCATAATTCAAAGCTTTCTGGATAATGGGTTTCCATATAATGCATCCCATACCTGCATAGAGAATTATATATAATGTTATGATTGTACTTGTATATTATGCTTTGCTGTTTTCAGAGAATGTCAGCAACTGGTTCAGTCAATACTGAGAAAGGAAATAATATGCCCCATAAAGTTAGGGTTAAGATTCACTGTATTTACTTGGAATAGGTTATTCTGTTTAGGATGCCTAGGAGTAATTTTATAAATTAATACAGGAAATACTATGCTATTCTTTGCTAGAGAAAACAATTAAAATCCATTCATATACAGGCATGGGATCAGTTATCTGGAAACCCATTATCCAGAAAGCTCTGAATTATGTCTCCCATAGACTCTCTTTTATCAAAATAATCCAAATTTTAAAAAATGATATCCTTTCTGTCAATAATAATAAAACACCACATTGTAATTGAAAAGTAAGATATGAGTAATCTTTATTGGAAGCAAAACTAGCCTATGGGGTTTATCTCATGTTTAAATTAATTCCTAGTACACTACTAATATCGAATTACAGAAAGATCTGTTATCTGGAAAACACCAGGACCCTAGCATTCTGGATAACAGGTCCCATACCTGTACTAAAGGAAGATGGAACCTGCAAAGACTAACGGGGCAATTCACAAAAATGAAGTAAACTGAAATTGGAGTAAGAAATTTTTATTGGGGTTAAACTGGAGTTTAACAATAACCATAACCTATTTGGTGAATACAGTGGATAATTTGAAGTTACATTGTTGCCCTAGAACACCAGTGTTAGTGAATTATCCAGAGTACAATTTACACCAAGCTAAAGTTGGCATAATCAAGTTGGAGTATTAGATTTAGGAAGATGGAGTTAATTGGCAAATTTGCTTAACATTTTTGATTAGAAAAAAACAAACATTTTGGGTGCTAGGGTGTAAAAGAAAATGGAGAATGTTTGTTTGTTGACTTTGTCATATGTGGACCGTTGACATTTTCTCAGAATTATCATTTGTAGTTATCTATTTATTCAGACTTGCAAACAAAATTTAACATGCAACAACTAAGAGCCAAGTATATTGGAAATTTACTTAAAGTTGTATTTTCATTCATTATACAACACAATTGTGGCTGAAGTGTATATTTAAAATAATTATTGCTCCGCCATTTATCATGCCTGACACAAAAAGCCTGATCAATTTGAAATGGATACAGTACTGATTATCTGGGGAGTGAATGCTATGTGCTAATGTGTGTGGCCAAAAAAAAAACGGTGATGCCCCTCTGACAGTTGACAGCACTGTATGAGGTCAAAGCTCTGCCTTAAATGCTTTCACTCTGTGAATACAATATGTTTATTCTTTTATACCTGGAAGTGTTGATTTTCTACACTTCTCAAACATAAGCATGCTTACCAGGATTAATATTTTAAAAAATAAAGTAAACATATTTCCTGAATTGAACTAAATCAAGAAAAGCTCTGTTAAGACCTCTTGTGGACATTTCTAGAACTTCCTGACTAATCAGTATGTTTTAGGAATTGCTCCAAATACTGATTAATTCATTTAGGAGATCTTCAACTATAATAAAGATTCATACATGTACTCAATATGCAGTCACAACCCCCACCCTTTCGAAAATGTTTTTTTTTTATTATTATTATTATTTTTATTATTATAACATAAAAAGCTGTAAATTGGAGTGGTGAAAGGAAGGTTTACTCCAAACAGATCAGGTCCAGTTTATTTGGAAAGGGGGTAAGAAACAAATATACTCCACACCTACACTGCTGTCCAGTTATTCAGTAAAAAAAACCCCACATATAACTTAAGTTTGGGTCTATAGTCACAGCCTTCATTAATTCCAATGACCATCCTGCTCACCAAAATGTATGTTCTGCTGGTAATATTAGGGAATTCATAGCGTATAGTGGTTCTTCGCTATTGTGGGTGATATCTTCTTTGGTTTATATATAGAGTGAATATAATGGTCACCACAGTTCACCAGAGGGGAATTTCCAGCTCTCTCTTTTCATACATACATTTTCTTACCATTCAGGTGCCAATGCTCTCACTCTTCCTAATCTCCTCTTTACCTTTTCAACTCTTTTGATCTTGATCTTGAGTCTGAAGTCTTAAAACTTCTCCTGTCCTTTCCATCAAAAACTTGCTCACTTGATACCGTGCCATTACCTCTATTAAAAGTGTGCTCCCATCCTTACTCCAGTACTTACTTCCTCCAGTACTACTTTCCCCTCATTATTAAAACAGGGTTGTGTCAAGCCCATTCTGAAAAAGGCCACACTGGACCCATCCTGTTTGCCTAACTACCAGCCTGTCTCTCTCTTACTGCTAGACTCTT
Organism: Xenopus laevis; assembly: GCF_017654675.1. Taxonomy (NCBI): domain Eukaryota; kingdom Metazoa; phylum Chordata; class Amphibia; order Anura; family Pipidae; genus Xenopus; species Xenopus laevis. The sequence continues at coordinate 135,571,669 of NC_054372.1, forward strand.
AACTTCTGGAACATCTCAATATTTTCCTGTATTACTAACTTTCTCTGCACCAACAATCTGGTTGACCCTATACAGTCTGGCTTTTGACTTGGCCACTCCGCTAAGACTGCGTTATGTAGAGTTGCAAATGATCTCCAGATTGCTAAGGCCAAAGGACATTACTCTGTTTTCATTCTCCTGGACTTATCTTCTGCTTTCAATACTGTTAACCATTCTGTCCTAATGCAAATTCTCAATTTAATCTGTATCTGGCATCAAGCTGCATCCTGGTTCTCTTCCTACTTTTCTGAGTGCTCCATCTCTGTTACTTTTGCTAAGAAATCCTCTGTATTGGTCATCTGCTGTTCTCCTTATACACACTCGCTTTAGGAGAACTTAAATCTTAATTTGGCCTTAAATATCACCTGTTGATTACATCCAGATATATTTAGACACTCTTTCACTAACCGCTGATCAGGCCCAGACTGCTTAGTAGCTATCTCCTCCTGGATGAATTAATGCCACCTCAAGCTCAACTTGACCAAAACTGAGCTCGTCGTTTTTCCACACAAACCTAGCCCATCTCTTCCTTTCACCATTACTACTGATGGCATGACCATTAACCCTGTTAACTCAGCACTCTGCTTGGGGTCATCTTTGACCAGTTCCTCTCCTAAAAATCCTATACTAGTGAAGAGAGTGGTGTAATATTTCCCTGTGGCGGTCTCTGTTTTCTCTTTTGCACCTTTTTCTCTATTAATGGTAAACTGGTTTATTCTCCCTGTAGTTAGCAAAACTGACTTTTCTTGTAAACTGATATATGTTCCTGGCAACTGTTTATTTTTACTTTCTTGGCAAGTAAGCTAGTAACTCAGGCTTGTTTTCCTGAAGTTGAATGATGGCTACAAACTCTATTTAGCAATCGTTTTTACTTATTGAATTATTGCAACAGATATCTTGTCCTCTTGCCTTTGTTGGTGATACAGAGAAAGTTTAGAGCCAGGCCCACTGCTGTAACTGACTGACTGATGCATATACCAAACTGGGAATGCATCAATAAGAAGGGGAACCCACAAAACCAGTGAAAACACAGAGGGATAGAACTTCATGTTTGGGGGTCTACTTTGATTTGGAAACCATATGTCAGCACTGTGCTATAAGTAAAAGTTGCCTCCAAAAGTATGCTTCCCTTCACATAGACCAGTGCTGTCCAACTTATATGGTACAGAGGGCTGGAATTTTTCTAATCTACATGGTGGAGGGCCGATAATGGAAGCCAGTGTTAGCCACTCCCTGTTTTAGACCTTTTTCATTTTTTTTTTCAAGCGTTTATTTAATCATTTGTTTCAGTAATCATGGTCACTCAGTCCGGTGGATCAGATTTATTTTATGGCTGCTGTTGGCACAGGTAAAGATTGGGGGCAATATGATGGCTGCTGGAGGGCTGTATGATGGATGGCTGCTGGGCTTGCTGGTACAGGTACGGAGGGGCAGTATGATGGAGGGCTGCTGGCACAGGTACAGGGGGGCTGTATTATGGATGGCTGCTGGACTTGCTGGTACAGGTACAGGGGGCAGTAATATAAATGAAAAATGGTTGTACATTTTCTTGCTTTCTTTATTTAAAAACCATCATGGTAAGGAGGTAAATGGTAATGCAGGACGGGGGGGGGCGCTGATTAAAGCTCTTGCCTAGGGTGCCAAACTACCTTGGCCCGGCACCGGCAGGAATGCCACTCATATGTAAAAAAAGTTAAGTCATATTAAGACATACCCTTAAATCCATATGCATATGATTAAACACCTGAGGGGCCCCTAACAACATTTCACACAATAAATCAAATGCTAACAAACCCCCAGAACAAATACCAGGCTTATGTTCCATTGAGATCATAGGTCAGGCAGAGTATGGCAAACACAGGGTGCAAAGAGCAGGTAAAGTATGACACACACAGGGAGCATAGGGAAGGCAGAACAGAGCAGGAGACAGGAAAATCAGGACCAGTCTAATATGTACTACATACAGTGACACAGTGCTGGTGCTCCATTAGCATTTTGAATAAAGTGTGAACAGATGAACAATATGGGCAGTTTCAGTCTGGGTCTCAGGTGTGAACAATAGAGGTGTCACAAGTGTGAACAATGCAGGAGGATCACAGGTGTGAACAATACAGGGGATTACAGTGTGAATTTGAGGTTTAAACAATGCAGGGGCCAGTTAATCTCTGTAGTGATACCTTTTAAATTTTACAAATGGTAAACAGACACAGCAGGCAGACTTTGATAGGGCCACATAAGGGCCACATAAGGGGGGGGGTCACGGGCCGCCAATTGGACAGCCCTGACATAGACTATGGGGCAGATTTACTAAACTTGAGTGAATTTTTGAAGTTAAAAAAAGTTTGAATTTCACAGTAAATTTTTGGGTACTTCGACCATCGAATAGGCTATATTCGACCATTCGACTTCGATTCGAAAGATTCAAAGTAAAAATTGTTAGACTATTCGACCATTCGATAATCTAATTACTGTCTTGTAAAAACTTTGACTTCATACTTCGCCAAATTAAAGCTACCGAAGTCCAATGTTAGCCTATGGGGACCTTCCACAGCACTTTTCTAAGTCTTTGCACATTGAATAGAAATCCTTTGATCGATCACTAAAAATCGGTTGAATAATTAGAATCGTTCGATTCAAACTATTTAATCATTCGATCGAACTCTATCTATTCGACCGTTCGATCGATCGAATATGCTAAAAATCCTTCGACTTCGATATTAGACATAGAAGGATTTTAATTCGAGGGTCGAATTTCGAAGTCCCTTTATAAAAAGGCTGCTTAAAGGACCAGTAACATAATTTTTTTTTAAATAAAAATTCGTTAGTCAACAACAAAAAAAAAACCACAAAGAAATCGCTAAGTCTTTATTAAGAAATAACTTACCAAAACTCCACTTGCACTCATCTCCAGAAAAGACGATCTGGTGATCCATCGTGTGGCACTCGATCTCCTCCCAGCCTTCTCCAGGGAGGAGAAATTGATTGCCGCACAATGGATCGTCGCCCTGTTGCCTTTTCTGAAGAGGAGCTTAAGCAGAGTTTTGGTAAGTTATTTCTTAATAAAGACTTAGCGATTTCAAAGTTTCAATTGTCTTTGTGTTTTTTTTTTTGTTGTTGTATACCAGGGATCTCCAACCTTTTTCACCCATGAGCAACATTCAGAAGAAAAAGGAGTTGGGGAGCAACACTAGCATGAAAAATGTTCTTGGGGTGCCAAATAAGTGCTGTGATTGGCCACTTGGGAGCCCCTATGTGGATTGTCAAACTACATTGAGGTTCTGTTTGGTAATGCACCTGTTTTTTTTTACAACCAAAACCTGCCTCCAAGCCTGGAATTCAAAAATAATCACCTGGTTTGAGGCCACTGGGAGCAACATCCAAGGGGTTGGAGAGCAACATGTTGCTCACAAGCTACTGGTTGGGGATCACTGTTGTATACTAACAAATCTTTATTTATAAAAATTTATGTTACTGGTCCTTTAAGGAAAAGCCTTGGGTGACTTGAATGGTAAGAAGATCTTATTTGAGAACTAAAGATCTACTTGAGGATAAAATAACCATTGTAATGAAATTGGACCTTCAGTACTTTTCCACACTGTGCTATACGACTTGGCTTACAAACTTTTTTAACTGTGTTCCTCTCTCCAGCAGCAGGGAGGAAAAGAGAATGCGCGAATGCACATGGAAGGGTCTTTGTCTGCACGGGACAAAGTTGGTGTACAGGACTTTGTTTTGTTGGATTCCCACACCAGCGAAGCAGCGTTCATGGACAATCTACGCAAGAGATTCCAGGAGAATCTCATTTATGTAAAACCCTTTATACTATTTTTTATATCTGTTGTGTTTGCATTCTTCACATATCTAATGTGTCTTTGTCATATTATATATAGACTTCTAAATAAACATACATAAATATTTTCTGCAATCTTTAGACATACATAGGAACCATGCTGGTGTCTGTGAATCCATACAAGGAGCTTGAGCTGTACACCCAGAGACAGATGGAACTGTACCAAGGAGTAAATTACATTGAGCTCCCACCACACATGTAAGCTCTGTTCAAATATATTTGAATTAACTCCAATTTGTTAGCCATGGATTGTATTTGCACCTAGTCATTAAGAGCAAACTAATATATTTGTCATAATTTTAGAACTACAGAGGATAGGCTTCAATATTGGCAGAAGTCCAATATAGAGCTGACATCCAACTTCTCATACCTTTTTTCAATATCGTTCCTTACAATAGGGACAGGGCCTAAGGGCTTTAGCACAGAGGCAGATTCGGGGAGATTTAGTCGCCTGGCAACTAATCGGCTCTTCATCAGGGAGACAATCGCGCTCAAGTGGAAACTTCGGAAATTGAAGCACCGTGAGTGCATTGCCACTGGCGATTTTTCAGGGTGATTGTTGCCGAATCTGCCTGTGTGCTTAAGCCCTAAAAGTCTCCCCTGATTGTGAAACCATAATGTATTGTTTTGACTAGTGGTTGACCAACATTTTAAGTTCCATACCAAAGCCATAATTGTGCTTGTGGCCTATACAGATATTGTGCCATAAAACTATTTCAGCATAGGAATGTATCTATACACAACATAGTGCCACAAAATTCTTATAACTGAAGTTAAATGCATAACAAATAAAGCTATTATTCTGTTATCTCACTCACTATTTTTATCTGCATCCATTTCTCTGTCCTTAGATATGCAGTTGCTGCTAACGCATACAGGGTAATGTGTACAGAGCGTAATAACCACTTTATTCTTATCTCTGGTGAAAGTGGTTCTGGCAAGACAGAGACCTCTAAGAAAATCCTCCAGTTCCTAGCCATAACATGTCCAATCACTAAGAAACTTCAGACATTCAGAGATCGTCTCCTTCTCTCTAATCCTGTACTAGAGGTAAAAAAAGAAAACTATATAAAATAAGTATACATTTATGTTAGTTTATTTCTATCTTAGATTGTAGTGCAAATTAAAAGTGAGATTGAAATAAGTTTTTTTTGTAAATTTGTGATAGAAACTTAGCTTCACTTTTAATTTGAACAAATAAAAAGAACTTCCAACTTCAAGGTCACATGATCCTATGAAGTAAGTGGAATACAAAGATATCTATCAAAGTACTAATTGTATTGTAATGTAACACTTGAATACACAATGTCCAACGTGATTACGTAGCCGATGCCAAAGTACAACTTCTGTATTTGCCAATAGTTCTATAGCACTTTGTAAAGGTAATATGGGGCTATAGGCACAATTTTGTCACTTACTAAAAAGTTGAATACTTCAGATTAAAAGAAGAAATAGCAAATGAAAGACTGCCTTATTTTTAGTTAAAATATTTGGTGAAAACCTATAAGTATAAACACGGCATGCTCAAAGTGTTTAGTTAATAATGTACCCCTTATTTGTCACTGAGGTGTTCGATGCCCCACTAGATGTCTGAGGTGTATACAAACCTATAAATGTAAACTACATGGTAGAGGGTAAAGTGTTGCACTGTATGACTACATGCACATGCAGTGTTCAGTGTATATGTATCATTATTTTTTAGGCTTTTGGAAATGCCAAAACAATTCACAATGACAATTCAAGTCGATTTGGAAAATACATGGATGTGCAGTTTGACTACAAGGTATTTTCTAAAGCTTATACAATATGCCTGTAGTTGTCAGCCTGTAACTGTATATCTAATTATTGGTGGTGGACTTCATCAATGAGATGATAAAGTGTCACTGTGAAAGTTTCCATTTTCTGCGGCTTCTATTTTTTTGCAGGGAGCCCCCTGTGGAGGACACATCCTGAGCTACCTGATAGAAAAGTCACGTGTGGTTCATCAGAATCCTGGGGAGAGGAACTTTCACATTTTCTATCAACTGCTAGAAGGAGGAGAAGATCATCTGATCAATTGGTTGGGCCTGGACCGTAATCCACAGAAATACAGTTACTTGATCCAAGTAAGGCCCTTTAATTTTATAAATTCTGTGCAATGAAATATATTTTTTTTATATATGGTTGATTTCCTTTGCTAGGGCGAGTGTGCCAAAGTAAGCTCTATCTGTGACAAAACCAACTGGAAGCTTGTCCGTAGGGCATTCACCATCCTTGAATTCACAGAAGCAGATATTGAGGTAGAGTAATAATTCTATGTTACCTTAAAGCTGACCTTATAGTATGATCAACATATATACAGTATGCATGTATATATATATATATATATATATATATATATATATATATATATATATATATATATATATATATATATATATATATATATATATATATATATATATATATATAAAGAGAGAGAGAGATATGTTTGGTACTGTGTTAGTGTCCTGGTGCTTTCCAATTATTATTATTTTTTTATGATAAAATGATAACCTGTTAAAGCATATTTATGAGCTGGATTTTGTTGAAACATTGATTACAGTACAATCCACAGATAGGAGGGCCCCATCCCACACCAGGGCTCAATTTGGACAACAGTTTGTTAGGCTTTCTGTATCTTAAGCACTTTTATATGAGATATATGTCTCACATTAAAGGGATGACTAACTCTGGGGTTTATACTGTAAAAAGTCAGAATAAAAAATATACCCCTGTTTTATATGGTAATTCAGCATTGTTTGAACCCTAGATAGTTCCGATCTATATGTTTCTGTGTATTGTTCAGGTATTTATTTGGTTCACAAAATATCAGTGCTCAGGTAGAGCACGTGCCACACATAGCCAATATGTTGTCTGCATTGAATTGCACGCTGAGCTATGTTCATTGTGAGCACCAGATGCATCAGGTCTGTACCATCTGTACAGATGGAAGCCACATTGCATAACCTGAAGTAGTATGTTAACTGATTAATCGTTGGCATTCACACTCATTCTCACCATCTTATAATTCTCATCAGCACCTGTTTGGAATAGTAGCCAGTGTTCTACATCTGGGGAATATAAAGTATGAAGAAGACACCCATGGTCATGCAATCATTAAGAATGGATCTCAGCTTCAGTGGATATCTAAGGTATTCCTTGGAGCAGTGTATATACTTTCAGAAATATGATACAGTATCTGTTTGCTAGCTGTAATTTATGTAATGTAGTGGCTTACAGCTTTTCTAGCTGCCTTTTCTTTGTATTTGTAAGTGAATTAAATTTGCTTCTCTGTTTTTTTCTTTTTTTCTCATTTAAGAACACCGTATATAACCCCTTTGTTTTACTTCCCACAGTTGCTTGGTGTTCCCGTATCTCTTTTGCAAGAAGCACTGACAAATAAAAAGATTGAAGCTAGGTCAGAAGAGGTATGTGACATATTAATGAGCATTAAAGTGATCTCCTAAAGAAGCAGACCTTGAGTGCTTTGCTATATTATGCATTATTTTGGTACACCAAAATCATCTATCGAGAACATCTTGTATTGGCGACCTCTTGATCTCAGGCTCCTCTTTGTGGTCCAATATATATTCAGGTCACTCTTTTCTCTTAACACAGTTGCAGATATATTAATATATAGTTGTAAAAAGCATCATGGAAAATACACAGTGCTACTACATAGTAATATCTAAAGCCATGTAGTGTTCTTCTCCAAAAAGTATATAGGTTTAGGGGTTTAGGCTGAGCCCTCATATTTTCCTTTATAAACCTCCCTGTGTGCATAGGGTACATGAAAGCCACAGAATTCTGTATGTACAGACTTTCATTACTTAATTTGACTATAGGTTGTAGGAATGTTTACATGCAAAAGACTGAGGTTCAAGATAGGTGGGCAATTCTTCAAAAGAGAAAGAGAGACTTAATTTTATTCAACATGCCTTTTACAAACATTGCTTTATGATACTATAATAACTTACTGCATGAAATGTTATATATTATATGGACTAACTACTTGAAATAAATGATTGAATGCAGTTTCTCATGCATTGTTGTTTTGAAGTTCATTTGGCTGTTTGTTCTGAAGGCCAAATGCTTTATATTCATTTTTTATTTGCAGGTTCTCAGTCCTTTGAATTTGGAGCTGGCTTATTATGCTCGTGATGCCCTCGCCAAAGCTATTTATGGAAGGTCTTTCAATTGGCTGGTCAACAAAATTAATAGCTCTCTGTCCAACAAGGTAATACATCAACTACAGATCTCTTGCCAACAGGCACATTAAAATGCTGATTGTGCAAATGTAATCATGTAAACATAATAATCTGGCAATGTAATCATGTAAACATAATAATCTTTTTAAAATTTCTAAAGTAGCATCTAATCTTGAGTGCCAACCGTCTACTTGCCGTCATATACGGGTATTCCAGTATGTGGGAAGTGGAGGAAATATTGCAGGTCTAATATGGCCACAAATTTTGCCAACAATATGGGAACTATAAAGCTAAATGACAGGCCAGATGTAGCCTCTCAGGAGATTGAATGGCCTCCAACCTTGCTTCATAGACATTTGTGTATGAAACTTTGTATTTACTATTTAAAGTAGTATAATATATCACATAGTCAGGTCAATATGCTGGACAGCTTTGTAAAAGAAAGTCAAATACAAACACAATTTTGTTTTACCGAATTACTTTTAAAACAACCCTCTCCTTCTGGAGTGTTTTTCTTCTTTTACATGTGTAGGAAAATAGTTTGCAGTTTTTTGATATTTGCTAAACTCTAAAACTAAGCATTGTTAAACAAAATCTAATTGGGAGAGTATCTAAATATGTTTATTTTAATAATTTTGTAGTGTGGTTTTTCTATGAAGCATAATGTATAACTGTTTGTATTAAAAGTCTCTACTGTTAATAGGAGTCACCACAGCAACCAGTTATTGGACTCCTTGACATTTATGGATTTGAGATTTTGGAGACAAACAGGTAATATCAATTGCACGTAACACTTTCCATTATAAACATAAAATGCAATTGTAGTTTCTAATAGCATACTTTTAACTTTACTTTTATCTGCAGCTTTGAACAGTTTTGCATTAATTACTGCAATGAGAAGTTACAGCAGCTCTTTATTTCTATGACACTAAAGGCAGAACAAGAGGAATATAAAATAGAGGGTATTGAGGTAAGAAACATTGATTTAAAAGTAGATTTGTGTATTTTTACATAATATATACACAAATAGAGCATACAAAGCTGGAGTCTGTTAGCAAATACAGTCATGCCCTGTCTACTCTTTTTGTCCTGCCAGATAATATATTCAAGGCTTAGACCTCAATCACTCCTCTAATTACCGCTATCAATTTCACTTGAAGCAAGGACTGTACAATGTATAATGTTTTTAAACCAAGTTCACAGTGCCAAGGAAGTATCTACTGTTTAACCAACCTTACATGTTTCATAAAGTAATGGAGCCTCCATATTAGTGAGATTAGTGTTACTTAGGCTTGGCAGGCCAGTGGCCTGGCTTTGCATATAGAACAGTTATTTTCTGGAGGGAACTTTCCAGGCTGGCATAGCTGGGATGTATGAAATAAATTTATTTGCTATTTTTGCTCCCTTATTTGATTGCTTTTGGTTAATACATTTGTATTTTTGGCAACAATCTTTTTATGACAATGTATTTTATTTTATAATATCAGTGGGAACCTGTTCAGTACTTTGACAATAAAATTATCTGTGACCTAATTGAGGAGAAGTACAAAGGGATCATTGCCATAATGGTAAGAACTGTGTATGCAAAATGTTCAAATAACTGTTACGGAATAGGTTCAAACCCTTTCTAGAATAACAGGGCAAAAGCCCACATTAAGAAAGTTCTTGGTAAACCTTTCCCTAAGCACAGTGGTAATACATTTGAGGCCTACAGAACATCATTTGAGAGTTAGCTTTCCTATAAACAGATATTGTAGTTTTCTTTTTTTTAGAGCTCACCATATACCTGACACTTCTACCTGTAATCAGTATTCTCTATGCTCTTCTGTTAGTCAGACTTTCTTTTGTGTATGGCCTGTAGTCTATGCTCAGCCCTGACAAACAAAAATACATGTACCTGTCTGATTTTGTTAAAGGGATTGCATCCCATTTATATTTAAAAATTCATATGTATTTTTAGAACTGTTTTTTTCCTGTTCTAATAGAATGAAGAGTGCTTGGGACCTGGGGAAGCCACAGACTTGAGCTTCTTAGCAAAACTGGAAGAGAAGGTTGGCGATCACCCCCATTTGTTAACGTACGTGCTCAGCTTTCTGTTTGTTTATATATAAAAATAAGAGAAAATTATTACTGTGCCTCTAACCCTAATTGAGGTATCATTCTATCATTGGTTGTTACCATAATTTGATTGAGAATTGTGTTCTAAAAGCTTATTTTCTGTTATCTTCTGTGAATAGACGCAAACTTGCAGATCCCATAGCCAGAAAAACCATAGACTGGTTAGATTTCAGGCTTATCCACTATGCAGGAGAAGTTACATATTGTGCAGTTGGTGAGTAAAAGAAACAGAATACTTTAACTATACAGCAGAGTATTTTGGACTTGTTAAGTTCATCCACTTTTCCATTTCATTATTTGTTCAAGTTCTCTATAGCTTAAAGGGGGAACTATCACAAAAATGAAAATTTAATATAAGCTTCATCATACTGAAATATGAAACTTACTTAATACAATCAATTAAATATTCTGCATTGTTTCTGAAATAATCCAGTTTATGATCACTATCCCTCTTTCAGCATCTGTTTCTCTTCATTCTGTCTTCCTGCAGCAGTTTGGTGTCAGAGTCATTGACAGTTTGATCCAATTTATCTTATGGGGGCTCCTTTTGCCTAGAAGATGTATCTGACAACCAACTGCTGCATAAAGAAAGAATGAAGAGAAACAGATGCTGAGAGAGGAATGGTGAAGATAAACTTGATTATTTCAGAAGCAATGTGGACTATTTAATTGATTGTATTTAGAAAGTTTCTTATTTCAGTGTGATGACGCTTATATAAAATTTTCAATTTTGGATAGTTCCCCCTTTAATTTTCATCCGTTTGGCTTTCCACTTACTGTTCCTGCCCCCACTATTAGTGTCCTGGGGGTAGTGTGCTCTAAGTGTGTTCATAAAAATAAATGTATCCTGACCGAGCACTGTGAAAATAAATAAACACCACTCGGTGTAAAGTATGTCTCCTTGGCAGTGACACTCATTTTAATTGCTGATAATGATATATATCAATTGAAAGAGGTCAGATTGTTTATGTCATGTAAATGTATAATTATGTTTTTGATCATTTAGGGTTTTTGGAAAAAAATAATGACTTGCTCTACAGAAATTCGAAAGAGGTAATAAAATATTCCTCCAAAAATAATCTGTGTCACACAACGCAATTAAATAATACAAATTATTATTTATACATCATAAATTATATTTAGTAATAGTCTGTTTGCTGTTTGCAGGTGATTCTGAAATCTAAAAACTATATCTTAAGGGATTGTTTTCATTCCTCTGAGTTGGACAACAGGAGGAGGCCAGAGACTGTAAGTGAATGTAGTTAGTTTATACATGGCTATTGAAGCAAAGTTAATGATTAATTGTACAGTACTGATAAACCATCTTGTGATACATGTCTATATTTACAAAAATCAAGCTATTGTTTTTATTATGTAGCAACTAAAGAGGCACTGACACTTTCATATAAGGGTGAAGAACTACTATTAGCAGCTACCTGTCACAACTACTTTGCTAAGGCACTATGTGTGTTTTATAAGAGGCATCTCTCTGTATTGTCTATGGTAGCATATTTTTTTGGCATTTTGTAGCCACATCAAGTAGTTGCCACTAGTAGCTCCACATGTCTTCACCCTAAATGGTAGGAATATCAACATGCCAGTATAACTGACAAACAATAGCTGTGTTGTACTTTTTTCAATTTTCTTTTTACCAGTTTTTGTCCTCACTTCTCTATTTCCAGGTAACAACACAGTTCAAGAACACCTTGTCCTCCCTGATAGAAATCATTCTGCTGAAGGAACCAACATACATCAGGTGTATTAAGCCAAATAACAACAAACAACCCGGTGAGAACATTGCCTGAATGAAAACAGGTTGTTTTTTCACTCTGCTTTAGTATGGAGACAGAGTAAACTTATATATTGAATTGTCAATGATGCATTTTTTAGGCAAGTGTTAAAATTTATACCTGAAAATTGCAAATAGGCTGTCATATCAAAATATCTAAATGTTATTTAAAACAAGGGTATCACAACACTGGCAAAAACCATATATAAGTGGGTGACCTGCATAGGTACAACATGGAGCTGGTCACTGCTCCTGTTTAACTATAACAAACAAGCGAAAGTTGTGCTCACCACTAATTTTTAAAAACATTAGGCAGGGGTGCAACGAATCCGGTTCCACTAATCCGGGCCTGGTTGAATCTGCATTGGAGAACCCCACTATTATATTTTTTTTGTTATTAACATGGAGATATAAACAAAAGCATATAAAGCAGCAAATACAAAAAGACAGAAATGGATGAAAAATGGGATATTGCAACATGGCTACATCAACCTATTTAACTTAATGGATCACCTTGCTTCTACTCTTTTCTGTTTGCATTCACTGTTGGTTGCAGGAAAGTTTGAAGATATGCTCATTCGCCATCAGGTCAAGTACCTGGGCCTGATGGAGCATTTACGGGTCAGAAGAGCCGGATTTGCCTATCGAAGGAAATATGAGATATTCTTAGAGAGGTAACTCTAGAAATATAAACTTAAAGTAACTCCTAAGTCACAATTGAAACGACAGAAAAGGTCACGCAAGTCTAGTAACTTGCGGGTAACTTACATTCTTAGTAAAGTTTCATAAAATAAAGTAGGCATGTTTTTACTAACCAGTTGATACCTAAGTTTACTCATATATTGTATTGTAAAAAGTTGGTATAAATTCTCACATTACTCTCTGGTTTATGGACAGTTTAAATTTAGATAGCACACCAACTTTTCTGTTGATAATCCACAGCTTAGACCATGACTGCATGATGTGTATAGAGAGAGATTTCCCAGTACATTATATATTGTATTAGAGGATAAAATAATTGTTTAGATGTAGTGGCCATTTAAAGTTATAAATATTACTTAATTAAAATGAATACGTACAGCTATTTGATCAATCCAGTTTAATGTATGTTTTGTGTATTGGTAAATGCAGAATATAGTTGGCTATTTTGTGCCCTGCTCTTTTTCTTTGCCCTGTGCTTGTCATACAAGTCAGTTTAAGTAATTCATAATAATACAAATAAGAAATAAATCTGATTTTTTCTGCTTTAGGTACAAAGCACTGTGTCCACAAACTTGGCCTAACTGGGCAGGCCCAGCCCGAGAAGGAGTAGAGAAACTAGTGAAATACCTTGGATACCAACCTAACGAATATAAGTTGGGAAGGTGATATCAATTTCAGTTTCCAAATGTGTTAATAACTGCAGCTATGTTGTATCTGGTTGGCAAATATCAGTGATATGTAACTCAGTTGAGTAGCTTTTCTGAGGTTGAGTCATGGCGGATGAAGATTGCATATTCATTCTAAATACAGATTAATGAGTGGAGTGCTATGGGCACCTTTGTGTTATTTTAAAACATTGTGCTATTTACTGTACTTGAGCCATAGATTTGCCACATTTCTAAATGCCATGTCTTTCTTTATCAGAATTTACAATGTGGCCTCTTCTCTATTAACAATATATAAGTGTTGTAACTATACATTCATGGGACCAACAAATCTTTAGTAAGCCCCCGAACATTGGAAAGAAATGAAATTCTGCAATACTGCTTTTTCTTTTGGATGTAACTTGTTGTGGTCTTTCATTCTCTCTTACAGAACAAAGCTGTTCATACGTTTTCCACGTACACTATTTGCCACTGTGGACTCATTTGAAATAAGGAGGAATCAGCTGGGTAAACCTTTCATGCCACCCCTCTAAAAATACTATTGATACCCAGAAACCAAACACATCCAAGTCTGTAAAAGCCCATTATTGCAGTAAATGGACATATTCTTTATGATAGGACATAAATGCAAACAATTTTTGGTACTTTCATTTAGAAAGGTGGAAGCAGAATACTTCAGTTAAATCAGCATGATGCATCCATAAAAAGTCTGGCATACTAATGATAAGTCCTGGAGTCAATACATCCATTTCAATGTTAGGAAAGTAAGGGTTTCCAAAAAACTACTTTAGGCTATTGTCACATGTGGTATTTATTCTGCTTTGAGTTCAGAGAGCACTGACACAGACAGTATGTGCCCCATGAGGACCTTGATACAGTTCCTGTTATTGCTCATGGAACGTGTGGCATAGACCCCACTTTTTTCTCTGTCGTTGGAAAAATGCCATGTATGACATTAGACTTTAAGGGGTTGTAAATCCAAATATAAATATTTGTATAATGAAAGAGAAACTTAACTCTAAGCAACTTTCCACTATACTCTCAGTGATTATAACGGTTAAAAGTAGTTTCTGTATGTGCTTGGCCAAGCCAAAACTGCACTTTCTACAATTATGTAAAGAAAGATAGTTGTGTGAAGGAGTTTTGGTTGGTGGAGCTAACAAACTGCACAATGTTTCAGTTGTACAGGTAGTCAGAACCAAGAGTGCAGAGGAAGGCAAAGCACAGACAAACTGTTTTCATTAGCAATTACATTTACAAATAACTTTAGAATCATGGAAAGAACAGTAATGCATGTACAGTATGTTGGAAAGTTGCTTCCAATTAAGCTTGCCTTCATTATGGAAAATGTTATAACCCATTTAATGAGCAGGACTCTCGTCATGTCTTGTTGTTTAACATTGAGTAAATTATTGTGGGAATTACAATAATAACAACAAACATTTTCCAGTTACATTTTCCATTCTGCTGGACACATAGATGTTGTTTGCAAATATCAGTGTGTTTGCACACATTTTTAAGAAATGTACATACTGTATTGTTCTATTATGTTGAAAATTCCAGACTGCCAAAAGAGTCAAGAAAAGTGTCTCAATTGTTATCGGGTCCTATATTACTTTATTCTCTGTGTACTTCTAGTTTCAAAAATCCAAGCCAAATACAAAGGGTGTTTAGGAAAAAGAGCTTTTGAGAAGAAGAAAAAAGCAGGTATTGTTTACTCTTCCATATTTGCGCCCTTTCTGCAGTTGTTAATGGAGATGCATAAAGTATACCAAACATGCATTTGAAATAACTTTATTAACTTTGTTCCAAAAAAAAACAAACAAGTATTTGTGGTTATTTGGCATGGATTGTGCTGTTATATGTAAACAACATACGTAACCCAGCAGGCTGCATTTGATCTTTAAAGGGATACTGTCATGGGAAAACATGTTTTTTTTCAAAACACATCAGTTAATTGTGCTACTCCAGCAGAATTCTGCACTGAAATCCAATCCCCAAAAGAGCAAACAGATTTTTCTATATTCAATTTTGAAATCTGACATGGGGCTAGACATTTTGTCAGTTTCCCAGCTGCCCCAGTCATGTGACTTGTGCCTGTAGGATGGAACTACTTTCTGGCAGGCTGTTATTTCTCCTACGTAATGTAACTGAATCAGTCTCAGTGGGACTTGGCTTTTACTATTGAGTGTTGTTTTTAGAACTACCAGGGAGCTGTTATCTTGTGTTAGGGAGCTGCTATCTGGTTACCTTCCCATTATTCTTTTGTTAGGCTGCTGGGGGGGGTGATATCGCTCCAACTTGCAGCACAGCATTAAAGAGTGACTGAAGTTTATCAGAGCACAAATCACATGACTGGGGGCAGCTGGGAAACCGACAATATGGATAGCCCCATGTCAGATTTCAAAATTGAATATAAAAAAAATCTGTTTGCTCTTTTGAATTCAGAATTCTATTCAGCACTATTAACTGATGCGTTTTGAAAAAAACATGTTTTCTCATGACCGTGTCCCTTTAAAGGTTTCCAAAAAAAGAATGTTTTTGCATAATGAAAGAAAATATAATTCCACTCAACTTTCCAATAATACATTCATTCAAAATTTACAGTGATTTTAAAGTTATTTGTAAAATTATCCCTTTCAGGAGAAGGAAAGTCTTAGTGCACTTGGGGGTGCCAAATCTTAGGCACCCCAAATGATTGTATTTACTTACCTGAAACCCCGGGCCTGTGCTCCGATCAGCAGAAAACTACAACGGCCCGGGGTTATTCCCAGGGCAGACGCATGCGCAGTTGAAAGAAATAGCCAACTTTTTAGTTAAAGTTCGGCTTTTCATTCTACTGTGCATGCGCAGCTGTGCGAAGAAAGAGGAAGACGGAAGAGGATCGCTCCGTGGTGCTCACTGGAATAACCCCGGGCCGATGCAGTTTTCTGCTGATAGGAGCACCGGCCCAGGGTTTCAGGTAAGTATATACGATCACTTGGGGGTGTCTAACATTTGGCAGTGAACCTTTTATCATTTTTGTATGTACTTTAGCAACAGAGATACAAATGCCTTATGATCAGGGAAGATGCTTAGAATCAGAGGGAGACACGGTGTAGGTTTTTTTTTGTAATCTTTACAGAAACAAAAGCACATATTTTGAGTTAAATGATTCCAATGTCATGTGAAGGGTGCTAGGCTAATATTAACTTTCACCTTGTTCTTTTAGCTATTAAGCTAGAGTCATGCTGGAGAGGGGTACTATCTCGTAGAGAAGCAAAGAAGCGTGCGTGGGCTGTGCAGACCATCAGAAGGTATGTTTTATATTCAACCCCTATATTAACCTTAGCCATCTATCTTGGACGTACTAAATCTTTTCTTTAGCCCTGCACCATCCTACAGCACAAAGAAATAGTTTCAAATTAATTTCTTTCATGTTTGAGCAAAATAAACTTAAACTATATAAATTATTCAAATTTCTTCAGTCTTCAAGCAGGCAGGCGCCATTTGGTGAACACTGCTTTTAAGCAAGCTTTGAATCATTCCAAAATCCTGTTTATGGGCTAGAATGAGGCTAGATGGTGAGGAGGCAAGGGGAATGTGAGGAGGGCAGTGATATGTAGAAAGTGCAGAACAAACAATGAAAGCATCCCACCTTCATGCCTGACGTATAGAGATGGGCAGGCAATATATGATTGACAGTTGAGAGTTCTAAATACCTTTATAACAGGTATAGATGGTTTTATGTTTGTTTTTTTTTTTAAAAATAGATTTCCTGTTTAATTTGAAAAGGACAGGTCCCCTTTAAGGATGAAAGGGTACCTATAATTTATTATGCTCACGTTAATAAAGTTCTTGGAAATTTGAACTATGACCTAGGCTTTCATAAATTTGACTAATGATATCCAATAATATTTCTGCCATGTGGCTAGTTCTAGAATTAAATGCATGTCTGCATCTGAAAAAGGACATTTCATATTGACTGCCTTTCAAAACAGTCTGGGATTTGACTACAAGCTTTTGTATGGCAGCCTTATTTCTGATCTAAAGAATCTTCTGTTCCTATGTAACGATGATTACTTTTTTTTTCTATTGGCTGAAAACAGACTAACATGACATATCCAATTACATAACCCAAGTGAGACAAGTTTTTCAATCAAGAAATAAATAGGTCTTACTACTGAGCCTTATAAGAGATAAAGTTGACCCAGGAAGAATTAGGAATGATTTTTTTTTAAAATTATTTCAAGGTTCATTGTTGGATTTATCAACCGGAAGAATGCAGATGTAGATTCAAACAAAAACTTCTCAAGCATGATGTATTACAACTATCTTTGGAAACTGAGGGAACATGTGCCCAAAAATTTGCTGGATAAAACATGGCTGACCCCACCAGTAGCCATGGAAAAGGTACTCTGCAACCAAATGGTATAAAATCAAATTAACCTAGAAGAGAACATTGCAAAAGTCAGTAAAGGGAACATTCTAATACACCATAGGAGTCTTTTTGAATGCAATAAGACACAAAAATGTGTAATACATTAAATATGTTAGAACGTTATATTGAACAACACTTGGCGACAGTATAGTACATTAAGGGGAAGATTTATTGAGGGTCGAATTTCGAAGTGGAAAATACTTCGAAATTCGACCATCGAATAGAATCCTCCGACATTCGAATTCGAAGTTGGAGGATTTTATTCATCGTATGATCGTACTCCGATCGTACTTCAAATCGTACGATTTTCCTTCGAAACCCAAAAACTTAGAAATATGCTCTGGCAGGTCCCCATAGGCTAACATAGCACTTCGGCAGGTTTAAATATTGAAGTCGAAGTTTTTTTAAAGAGACAGTACTTCGATTATTGAATAGTCGAACGATTTTTACTTTGAAATGAAGTAAATTTGAAGTCGTAGTATCCTATTCGATGGTCGAAGTATCCAAAAAATTACTTTGAGTTTCGAATTTTTTTACTTCGAAAATTCCCTCGAATTCACTTCGACCCTTGATAAATCTGCGCCCAAGAGGAGTAGATTAGGAGACTGTATGTTGGAGAACATTAAACTCCTCTCTCATTTTAGATTATTAAATCTAATGAGCAGGGTCCTCTTTGCCTCCTGTATTGGTTAGTATTTGTATGAAATCTGTGATAAATGAAGCCCTGTAGCATATAGTGGTACTTTATAAATGCACGATATTAGTAAAAATGTATTCTTCATGTTCAGACATCAGAACTTCTACACAAGGTATGCATGAGAAACTTAGTGAGGAAATACTACAGGACAGTCACCCCTCAGAAAACACACCAGGTAAAACACTTCCATGCATTTAACTGTGACTTCCATTTATCTATCCTTTCTGCTTCAAAACTGAAAAATGTAAATAGTTTATTAAATAGGATCACCTATCTTTAGATTCCTCACTCATTTACATTACATAAGCTACTGTATATTACTGTATATTAATTGAACCTATTTTGTTCAACAGCTGCAGCAGAAAGTTGTGACCAGTCAAATCTTCAAAGGGAAGAAGGAGGGTTACAAACAAACTCTCAGCCAGCCTTTTGAAGAGACGCGTTTGAGTGAGTTTACATTACATACAATAAATCACAAATGAGCTATTAATTAGACTCTAAAGAGTATTCACCCTATCCCTCTACAATACAATCTGTTCAATAACGTAACTCCACGCATGGCTTTGGCAGGCTGTTTTGTACAAGGTTTCCTTTGCTTCAGTCTTATACAGCTTATACAGTGTGCTGCTAGTGATTTTCTTCAGTATATGGATATGACCCTATGAAAGGAGTGGGTCCTCCATTACAGCACCTGGCACAACAATAGTGTTTGTTTTTTTGAGGTGAGCACTCCATAATAAGGAGTGATAGCACTGTCATGTTTTCCGATGACAGGATCCCTTTAAGTTCAAACATTATTGTATGGTCTAATCTAGTTAAAGGAGAATACAAGGGGGTGTCAAATGTTTGGGCACCCGCCAAAGATTGTAAGGACTTACCCCGGACCGGTTATCCTGTTAACAGAAAACTGCACCATCGCAAGGCACTAGCCAGCATGCAATCCTCTTCCTCCCTTCTTCAGAATCCAGCTGCTGAGGCATGCACAGTAGAACAAAAAAGCCTGCTTGTTTGCTAAAGTCCAGCTTTAAACTCTACTGTGCATGCGGGCCCACACGAAGGAAGAGGATCACTCACTGGCTAGTGAGGCTGGCCAGTGCAGTTTTCTGCTATGAGGAGCACCAGCCTGGGGTATCAGGTAAGTCATTACAATCCTTGGGGTGTGCCTTAACATTTGGCACCCCCTTGCTATAACGTTCACTAAAATCTCTTTAATATTGCTGTAACTTTCACTAAAATGATCCCACTACTCATTTGTCTGGGATTCTGCACATGGGAAGATGCACCAACAGGGTGTGTTTGTTAGTTAATATTACCTTGTTTGACCTTGGAACATGGAGAAATATAGGGTATTGGAACAATGTTTTGAACCCCTGGGTTATAATTATTGTGGGGATGTAAATAGTGAAGGCACTGCACAACCCAGTTTAGGTTATCCACCTTTACTGTATAATTTTAATCACCATCACCTCAATTTTCCCTCACTGGAACTGCAGGCTAACAGAGCCCACACTCTGAATATATCTAAGAAAAGTCCCCTATCAAGTGGTCTGGTCCCACACTGGGAGTTCCTGGTATGGACAGCCATATTGGGGCATATTTTAGCGGTGTGCTAAGCGATCTACATCACACACATTGCTCATTATGCACATGTGTATGCGCAAATATTGACTGTCACAGAGGGTCAGAGTGCTTGCTAGGGGGCTTTCCTTATACAAATATTATTGTTTCATTTATCTGGAGAGTGGGCTCTGAAATTATGCTGTTTAAGTACTAACCAGGTGTACATGTTGCCCTGTTTCCTACAGTAAATAGTGCAGCTTGTTACTTTACAATTACATTTCCCCAATTTTACACCATTTTTGTCTGAAACCATGAAACCATACTTGTATCCAGTCTCATATTTAAGGACTCCTATTACATATAAAAAGTGGCATTAGATGCATAATGTGTGTCTGTTAATTATTAGGGGATAGAAACACTATTTAGAGTAATTTTTTAATCCTGATATAGTTTATCAGGTCAGATTTTTTGGGCAGGCCATAAAGGCCCGGGCTAGGGCGGTAAAGAGATGGGGGCAGCATGTCGCCTGCTGGCTGCATTTGTACTGGGGACAGGGCATGAGATTTTGACAGTTGTTTGAATCTCCAGCCCACCTAGTCCCCAGTGCCAGCTGTGCGAGCGGGGTAGGGTGGGCGGTTGCGAGCGGGTCAGTTTAGCAGCCTAGGGGGAATCATTTTAATATACGCCCTTTAGTTTATGCTGATCTGGATTAAAAAATGTCTCTAAATAATTTAATAAGTGCAATGCAATGTATGATAGGTTATCTAAATGACAGTATCTCTTTGTACTGCTTAATCTTTAGATGAACAAGATATTAACCCAAAAGTTCTTCAGCTCATGAATAATGACAGGATTAAGGTAAACAAAAATGAGAAACAGCATTTATTTTTCCCTAGTGATTCAAATTCATTACTTTAGCATATCTATTAGCCCACCTTACCATAACCATTCTGGTTCCACAATTATCCTACAGTGGAAATGGCTGGGCAGTTTGCCTGGGTTCTGCCTCACAGTTCCATCGTCATAACAAATATGGCAGTTTAGAAACACTATCAGATCACATTAAGTCTGTCTGAACAGAAAATGTGATCAGAATGCACTTCCCTTTAGTGCAAAAGTGCAATAAGAGCACACCAAGGAACTGAGGACTATTTCCAGCTTCTATTAAGATCCATCCATTTATACGGCCAGATTGTATAATATTGAAGTTATTGGTTGGATGACCACAAATCTAGACCTCTGTATATCCTCTTTATTTTCCAAAATACTAATACAAAAGATAAATGCAGTCCCTCCAGGTTGGTCCAGGAACCTTTTTTGGCCTGTGTATGAAGCAGGTATATAACAAAGAGGTTAGAAATACATGAGCATCCTCTAGGCTCCCACTATGACCTGATCATTGGCTTAAGAACTACTAATTAGATTATCCCGATTTTGTTAAAGATCTGTTTAAATTAGCAGATCTGACCTTATCTGCCTATTAAGGGAGCTGTGTGCAATATGCTTAGCAAAGGATCATGTATATTTTATTTTGGCTCATACCTTAAATATAAATGCCAGTTTCAACACTCATAAGTTTGTTGCCATCTGCAGCAACAGCAGCTCCCTTTTACTTATCTTCCATTTAAATGGCAAGTGCATTATCACATTCTGAAAGAGATTCTATAACAATGAATTACATTTATCAAAAGCTTCTTAAATTTCTGCTGCACCTTCATCTATCACTACTACTATGTGGCTGGACTTTAATATAACCTTATAAAAACGCATTAATAATATAAACTATCACTCTTGACTCAGTATGGAATAGCAGCAGTGAAATATGACAGACGTGGATTCAAAGCTCGCCCCCGCCAACTCCTACTGACCCAGTCAGCGGTGTATGTGACTGAGGAAGCCAAGATTAAGCAGAAAATCGAGTATTCTATGCTGAAAGGTAAGATGCATGCACTGCGGGATGAGCTTTAATCAGAGTTTAAGTGCTGGGCAGACAGATTTATTTCTCCAATACCCAAATGGTTTGTTAATAATTGGTAAGGCTTACTGCTAGGAGTAGGATACTCACTGATCTCTCTTCTTGTACCTGTATTTCAGGAATCTCGGTCAGTAACCTGAGTGATGGATTCCTAATCATCCATGTGTCCCCAGAGGGCAACAAGCAGAAGGTAACATGGTAACATGATTGCCCTATCCCCTTCATTGTTTTCCTCTGAAAGCAGGAAAGACAAAATAGCTTTTAGAGGTAAAGGATCAGTTATCCAGAAACCTGTTATCCAGAAAGCTCTGTATAAGGGAAAGTCATCTCCCATAGACTCAATTTTAATGAAAAAATAAAAATGTTAAAACATATGGCATTTTTCTCTGTAATAATAAAACAGCACCGTGTACATGATCCAAGCTACGATATAAATTATCATTATTGTTGGAAAAACAATCCTATTTGGTTTAAATGATTATTAGCAGTCTTTCCAAATTATAAAAAGACTCCTTATCTGGAAAGCCCCCTGTCCTGAGATTTCTGGAGAGCAAGTCACATACTATTTTCAGACATTTGGCTGTAACATTACATTATTATTCCCCGAATGTTTAGGTGACATAGCCAGGGCCAGGCCAATGTATTTTGGCACCTTAGGCAAGGGCTTCAATCAGTGCCCCCCCCAGGGTCCTGCATTACCATTTCCCACCTTACCATTCATATTGCCCCCTGTACCTGTGCTAGCAGCCATTATGTTGCCCCATGTACTTGTGCCAGTACCTATCATATTGCCCCCATTTGTACCTGTGCCAGCAGAATCCACAATTTTGCCCCCAAATATGTACCTGTGCCAGCAGCTGCCAAGAGGGCGGTGGGGAGTGCTTCTGGTCGAAGTAAGAATCACAGGCAAGAGAAGAAATACAAACAGTTTATAAAATAATAGAGAAAAATGTGGAACACCTATACTTACCTTCAAATATAGAGTTTCCTGGTCCTGGAGGCATGAAAATGGGTCCTCCTAAGTAAATCCAAAGTTTAGTCAGAAGAGCTGATTATTTATTAGGGGTATCAGGTAACTAGAGCAGAGAAGCACTGATTAGTATAATCATTTATCTGTGGCAACAAGGTAATTCTTTCTTTCTTTCTTTCTTTCTTTCTTCTCTTGTATACAGGGAGATGCCATATTACAGTGTGACTACATCTTTGAAGCAGTAACCAAACTGTGCATGCTGGCTTCAAAGCTAGATGCAGTTACTGTAGTCCAGGGAAGGTATGTATACAATACACTCTAGGATATGTGTTAGACCACTTACAGGGCTGCCATCTTAGGGCCCCATAAAATAAAATTTTCTGGTGGTTAGGTGTTAAAAGAACAG
The DNA here is from genome assembly GCF_017654675.1 of Xenopus laevis. Classification (NCBI taxonomy): domain Eukaryota; kingdom Metazoa; phylum Chordata; class Amphibia; order Anura; family Pipidae; genus Xenopus; species Xenopus laevis. The sequence goes on from NC_054372.1 coordinate 135,595,089, forward strand.
TGGCTTCAGAAATTCAAGAGGCACCCGGCTATCTGGGAAGTGCAGCATGGCCATGTCCCCTTTACAAAAACCACTGGGTCTGGTTCAGTTATTCCCCTTGATGGGAGCTCTGACCACTTATATACTGCTGCCTTGATTAATGCAACACATTATTACTAAACCATACTGTTCCATTACCTTTCTACCTGCCACCATGCAATTATTTGTACTTTATATAGCAGAATCATATGTTCTAAGTCATATGTTCATAAGTGAGCAACAATGTAAGCATAGCTGAATAGCATTCTTATTGTGTGTCACAGTGCTGCCTTGCATACAGACCAATACAGAACTTGAACCACACATTCTCAGCTTTAATTCCACACCAAACATTGTGCAATGTTTTTGCTATGACAATAGTGCAAAGGCTTCTCCTGGTATCTGATTAGACACCTGGCAAACACTGTCATCACCCAACCGTGTGCCATAACTGCTTTCATAAGAGCTAGATTCCTTTACTCTTCCTTGGCAGCATCCAATGTTACTATGTATATTATTCCACTTAGCTTAACCTTCAACTTCCAACGCAAAGAAGGCGTCATTGATTTTACACATGGGGCTGAAGCACAAGTGTACAAAGCCAAGAATGGGCACTTAACAGTGGTAAGTAAATTTAGGTGATACAAATGGCTTTTTTAACTCTCTCTGTTTATACAGGCTCCTGATAAAATTGACAATATTATTGTGTGAATGTGATAGAGACCCTAAGGCTTATGGTAGCAATAGATGTTACAACTACGATCTTTCCTAGGATCGTTTGTTTTCAATACTAACTCTGGATTGTCAGATGTACAAGTAGAAACAATAGAATTCTACCCGTACGTGACGCACCCAATCTAAATTTTCCTGCCAGCCTGATCAACGAGCCAACCAAGTCTTCTGCCGATATTGGTTTGTCTCCCACCATAGACGCACCGAATATAGCCAACTTAAGACTGTTGGCTCCACTGGGATCAGGGATCGATAATGATGTAGGATCTCTGTAAAAGCACATTGTAAATCTATTGGCATTATATTAATAACAGACAATAAAATATATGTTGCACAGAGATTGTACTATATCTGTCTACGTATACATGGTAAATATTGATTTATACACATATCGTGTTAGTTTAGCCATAAACATTTCTGTCTTTGTTTTAGGCCACACCAAGAATGAAATCCTAACCTGAAACATCGGCTCTTCATCATTATGGCAAAAGGGACTGGGAGAAATTCCCACTCACTCAACGCACAACAATAATCTATGAACGTGCGCAGAATCATCCCGTATCATGTACTTTACATCAACTTTGGAGAATTGCTGATATTATTAACATAACTCTGATGTCCTTCAACTATTTACTATAGTTTAAGGATATTTTTTTTTTCACTTTGGGAAATTAAAGCTATCCCATGGTTTGGCATCTTGTTTTCAATAAAGCAATATCAACATCTGTTTTATACTTAATGTAATTTACTTTTTTTGTGGTATTTAATGGCAAGAGTAACATTAGATGTATACCTGCTCCATTCTAATTCCTAGAGGGTCATAAACACTGAATATTTTAGACTTAATACATACTGACTTTACAAAACGAATTAAAGCGCTAAAGCAAATGATACACTTCCAAACAGTTGTAAGCAAACCGGTATTATAAATGTAACAACAGGTCTAGTAAGCAGCCCCTGGTTTACTTATAGTTAACCAGTAAATGATACCTGATGGTTCATTTCTGTTGCAATAAAAGAGAATGAAAGTTAAATCATTGAGTGATGCCAATTTGACAAGGAGGAAATTCCCATTTGTCACATACAGTACAGTTGAAGCTACATATCCTTCAAAATTGACATCCCTTTTAGCAGGGGTGTAAAATGGATCTTTTGCACTCATGGTCCTTCTAGTAACTAAAGAAAAAGGTTAAATTGACTCTTAAAGTTGTAGTTGGCTTACAGTTTCCACATTTTTTGGGGGCATATATTACCAAATGCTCCTAAAGTGTGTTGGGGTGCAGTCATAACAAATGGGTTTCTGCACATTATACACTAGACTATACACTAGACTATACACTGCACATTATTACACAGGACTAAAAGGCAAGCCATCCTGATTTTAGGAGAGATTTTAAGGGAAAAGAGCGAGCCCATAAACATCACAGCTGTGGCATACTGTTATGTACAGTAACTATTTGCCTTCGAGTTACTCTAATTGAGTGCTGACCAACTGGTGGCCCTTTATTAGGGCAGAACTCCACAAAGCGATGCGGTGCGCTGGGTTGCTCTGGGAGGAAACGCAGGCGACCAGTCTGAGACGCCGAATATAATGTAAGCTATAGAAACATCGCAGCTACAAACTACATGCACCTTCATCCGATACATGTAGTTTGTAGCTGTGATGTTTCTATAACTTACATTATATTCGCGCCTGCGTTACATCACGGCGTGACCCAGCGCACTGCTTCGTAGAGTTCTGCCCTTAAAGGAGAATTCAACCCTTAACTAAAAGAAACCCTACCCTACGTAGACCCCCCTCCCTCCTCCCCCCAGCCTAGCTGCTACCCCGGGGGAAATGCCCCTAACTTTTTACTTACCCCTCGGTGCAGATTCAGGGATCACAGTTCACGGCAGCCATCTTCCGGGTCTTTGTGTCTTCTTCTGACGATTCGGCAATTTGCATCTATTTCGGCACATGCACAGTTGTCGCGAACCGAGAAATTGCTGCAACTGCGCATGCGCCGCTTTGCTGGTCTCATTCTCAGATTACAGAAGACCCGAAAAGATGGCTGCTGTGAACTGCAATCCCTGAATCTGCACCGAGGGGTAACTAAAAAGTTAGGGGCATTTCCCCGGAGTAGCAGCTAGGCTGGGGGGGAGGAGGGAGGGTGGTCTATTTAGAGTTAAGGATTGAATTCTTCTTTAAAGTCTGGCTAATTTGATTGTTACCTTTGCGTAAGCTTCAAAGGGTACCAGAACCCCTACATTGTTCACACATCAGATTTCAGTCTGTAAAAGCCCTGCATTTTAAGGGCTTGTTCTCACTTGTACGGGCCTACATTGTTTACACCTGTAGTACCCTGCATTGTTCATACTTCAGACAGGCTGTAAGAGCAGCACTGGCATTGTGTCATTGTACAGTAACACAATATATAATATATAATATTCATCTTAGAGCAGTCTTACCCTGCTCTATATATGACTGCTCTACCGTATCTGTGTGTGCCATACTCTGCCTGTGACTGCTTTACTTTATCTGGGTGTGCCATACTCTGTGTGCTATAGTCTGCCTGTGGAACTCTGTGGGGGTTTGTTAGCATTTTGCTCTGGAGGTTGCTGTACTATCCACAGGGGAGAGGAGGCATATGGATTTAAGGGTATTTCTTCATATAACAAACTTTTTTTCCACATATGAGAGATGGGTGATATTCCTACAGTGAGCACCAACCATTTGTTTTTTTTTGGGTTTGCTACCACCATTAATGGGTATCATTTTAACATGTCTTGTAATAGTAAGGGTGTGCTTTAAAGTGGTGTGGTTTGAAAAAGGTGTGGTCAGAACTGGTTCCATCATCAGCCCTGCGCCACATAGACCAGAAAAATTCCAGCCCTCAATACCACAGAAGTTGTACAGCACTGCTCTAGTTATGACACACTAGTTTTGAACATTTCTCCAGTACCTATGCAACTTTCTGCACATCTGTTAAATTGAGTCACCTTTAAACTACTAACCCACCCAGGGACAGTAACAGCAGACTCCCACCAAAGAGCACCAAATTTAATGTCATTTCAGCCAAGAAAAGAAGAAAAAGTGGATTTTGTTATACCATTAAATCCTTTTCTTTTAAAGGGGTAGGTCACTAAAATTAACTTTTTAGTATGTTATTCAATGGCTAAATCTACAGAGATTTTCAATCGCTCTGCCTTTTTTTAAATGGGGGTCACTGGCCCCTTCTAGAAAACAAGTGCTCTGTAAGGCTAAAAAATATATTTTTACTTTTTATTACACAACATTATATTCAGGCCTCTCCTATTCATATTCCATGCTATGGTAATTTGGACCCTAGCAACCAGATTGCTGAAATTGCAATCTGGAGAGCTGTTGAATAAAAAGGGAAAACTCAAAAACCACAAATAATAAAAGATGAAAACCAATTGAAAATTGTTTCAGAATATCACTCAAGCACGAGTATTCCATGAAAAGGAATGCCATAAAAGAGAGACTACTAACATGGAGACATCTGGGTGAACCCCCAGTGCCAGAGAAGGATTTCTCACTTTAATCTCTGTAATTTATACACTGGCTTGCTACTGTCACCTAGTGGCCTGCAATTGCATTATGTTAATCATGATGTTTTAATTAGAGGGCTTGCTCTAGTTGGCATAACACAGGATTTGGGTTGAAAGCTTCCTGAAAGATTGAGTTGGCGAGAATTTTTTCAGATATTTGCCTTTTAAGTGCTACTCATGGTACTTACTATTTATGTGAACCAGGAGCAACCTGCAGAAACCAGATGTACATTTGTGTTCAGAATAACAGCAGTGCGTTTAAAAAAGTGAATAAAGCTCAAAATCCTTATAATAGATTTTATTTCCATACACACAAATCCAACGGGAGCACTGCACATGCAAAAGTTGTCTCTGTCCAAATAGTTATGGGCCTAACTGTATGGAATCCGCCAACTTCTGGCACCTGTTTCATTACACAATTCTTCTGCATTTCTTGGTTTTGCCAAAAAGAAAAGAAAGTTTATTATTGGATAAAGGTCTGGGGATTGGGCTGGCCACTCTATAACATCAATCTTGTTGGTCTGGAACCAAGATGTTGCTAGTTTACTGGTGTATTTGGGGTTGTTGTCTTGTTGAAACTCACATATCAAGGGCATTTCCTCTTTATTTTAAGACAGCAGAACCTCTTCAAGTATTTAGATGTATTGAAACTGATCCATGATCCCTGGTATGTGATAAATAGGCCCAACACCATAGTATGAGAAACATCTCCATATCATGATTCTTGCACCACCATGCTTCAATGTCTTCACAGTGTACTGTGGCTTGAATCCAGTGTTTGGGGATATATATTGACATGACCTCACTAATTGAACTCCACACTATTATTTGTAACAATCTATTATTATTTGTAACAAGACTCAATTAATGATTCAATTACAAAGAATCATAAGCATTCATGTCATGACTGTTGGATCTGTTGGTTTTCGATTACTCTACTACACCTACTAGTGAATTTTTTGCCATGTAGAAATATAATTTCTACCAGAAACAGTGATTGATCAGGTTACTGATGTTGGACTGCTATTATTCTGAACACAGTTGTATAACCATGTAAATTTTACCCGTAAAACCTCATTTTGGCTTTCAGAAAAATGAATATCACATTTAGAAAGCTGCAATGAATTTGCATTTGAAGTGCTTATAATGTCAGTATGCTTTAGGGCAGGGGTCACCAAACTTTTTTACCCATGAGCAACATTCAATAGTAAAGAAAGTTGGGAAGAAACACAAGCATGCAAAAAGTTCCTGGAGTGCCAAATAAGGGCCATGATTGTCTATTTGACAGTCCTTATGTGGACTGGCAGCCTACAGGAGGCTGTGCTTGGCAGTGCACCTGCTTTTTATGCAACCAAAACTTGCAACCAAGCCTGTAATTCCATAATAAGCAGCTGCTTTTAGGCCACTGGGAGCAACATCCAAGGGGTTGGTGAGCAACAGGTTGCTCACAAGTCACTGGTTGTGGACCGCTGCTTTAGGGCTTTCAATATCTATAAGGAGACAGAAATGATGTGACTTCCCCAAGATGAAAACTTGATTCCACAGGAACTAAACCAAGCCATGACTTTACTACAGACCAATTTCGTCTAAACATCAGCCATTATGTCAATAGGTATTTACAGTCAAACTCCAATTTTACATACCGTACCCCTTTCTTTTCCCCAATTTTTTCTTTTACAGTCCCTTCAGGTTTTAATATATACCAATGGGAGCATTTCCATGATGTTTTCCTGCATTATACAGAAATTATATCAGAAATTGTTCAATTTACCCAGTTATGGCAACTTTTTGAGTATTTTAAGCTTTTTTGTAGTTCACACCCTTTTTACCAGAAATCCAGATTTTACATAAAGTACAGTCAAACCTCAGTTTTACATTTCCCTGGATCTTTTTTTCTGGTCCCCTGAAAAATAGCAGGATCGGAGTTTGCCACATGCTGACCGGGCACTCTATGCAATGCCTGCTAACCTACTCTGCTGGGATTCCTTTATATGCAAATGTTTACTTCTTATTGGACAGTCATCAATTTTATATTGGTTTATATTGGTTTTGAAAAAAATGTTTGTAGATGAATTATCAAACATGGAAGATTTGATGGCAGAGAGAAAAATTAAATCCAGGTTTGTGTTTATTGGAGAAAACAGTATAAGTTATGGTATCATTTTTTTTTTACACAAAAGGGACTGCATTCATAAAAACCCAAGAAATACATATTTATATATAATATTAATCCTAACATAAAAACAAACTCAAAAAGGTGCATTGTGTTTATCTGGGTAAAAAAGTTTATTCCCAGACTACAGTTCAGTAAAAAACCCTTTCTCGCTTACAAAGACCATGGTCCTTTCTAGCAACAGATAGGTTATGTATTATTATTCAAAACAGCCACAAAGGCGCATTTAAATAACACTGTTTGGGAAATTTGGTATTGTTCTCGAGAGGACAGTTTTTTTGCTTTACTAAACATGAACTTGTAAGGCATCTGGAGTTTGGTGGAACTATGATAGTATATGGTAACTTCATTGGTTTGTTGATATTCTCCATAAATATTGACAGGTCACAGCTACTGCCACAGTGCCGCATATGGGTAATACATCACAGAATATCAAAGAAAACATTGTTAGAGGCCAGAGCCTCTGTGAATATTCCATGCCAGTCTGAGGAAAGCAAATGTCCATAAGTGAATAAAATACAAATATACTATGTTGTTGTCCCTTAAAAGTGATATGACAAAGTGATAAGTGGCTGATGCTCAAATTGAAAGCACAAGTTTGCGTATAAAAACCCCCTCCCCCTCTGTTGGTATGAAATGCCTTCTCCTGTGTGAGCAAGGCTAAGTTTGAGGAGGTAGATGCCAGTTCTGGACGGACACAAAAGAAGGAATGTATTAAGGTCTTATTGGTGAAGATGAGCTCTATCATCTGGCCTCTTGACGTGGATCCGTCTAACTCGTTCAATGCGCTCTCGTTCATCTTCATCATCTAAGTGATGGGAACGCCCAGCAGCCCCACCTGTAGCCTCAAGAAGAGCATTATCTGGCCCTCGCCCATCCTGAGCCTCATACAGTAAAATGTTTAATGTCTCTTCATATATTCGTGCTTCGGGAAACTCTACCTGTGAGACAATGACATGCATGGTCATAAACAGAAACTAGACATAATCGTGAGCTTTTAATTAAATAATAACTTTTTGTTTATTCTGTATTCAGATTATACACCAGCAATAACCCCCCACACTGTGAGCACAAGTGCAAGAGGAGTAAACCCAGCTGTTAGAGACTATATAAATAAATGATAATGATAGGATTGCCTGGGCAGAAGGCAAACCACTCCAAAGCAGTAAACTCAAAGCCCAACAAGCAAAAATGTTGTCCATTTAAGTTGAGCCTCATATCACAGATTGTTTTTTATAGCCATGTGCTGAATTTTCTAAGGGTAACAATTAAATGTGAAAGCATTTGAGTTTGTTTTTTTATATACAGCAATGCACATTGAACTTTATAATTTAAGAATGTTCCTACAAACTAACCAGCTTTATATTTACTGTTCTCTGGAATGCTGACCATGTCAGAAAGAGCCATCTTACCTTTGTTTGTTTCTTTTCTGTAGCATACACAATGGAAGTGCAGCAAACCTCTGCAATTTTGCGTCCCTGGCCATAGAAGGACCAGCAGCAAATCTCATCTCCAATGACATCTTTTATGAATAAGACACGACCATTAAACCTTAGGGATAGCTTGTCAAACAGCTCAATGTTCTTCAGCATATTATCATCAGAGTTACTGAAAAACACAGTTATAAAGTGTCTATATTACATATATTAAAGGTAGCAGTATATTCCATAACAGAAATAGTGAACATGCCAACATAATGGAGACTTGGAGTGGTTAAACACATGTTCACTGTAAAGCACCGCTGGAAACAAAAACACTTTGGGAAGATGCAGTAAGGACACTAATAAACGCAGATATTTAATTTTGACGGACATCTCAAACTAATGATGTTAATTACACAAAGGTAACCACTGACATTCTGGGTGCAAATGGGAATTTGGTTGGTGACCACAATTAAAAAGCAACCCCAACACTTTTTAAGTGGAAGAACACATACCTTCAATTGAATAAACCTCTCTACACTAATACGGATAGTGACAAGCCAGCAATCAACCTTTAATAAACACCTTGTAAATTTGTGCCCCTGTTGAAAACATATTTAAACAGCAAAGCAAAGTATAACCAAGCTAGGCTGCAAATATTATACAATGTTTTCTTCTCCTTGAACTAGTTTTATTTAGGCTCTACGGAGGGCAGTCAGACATGATCTCACAATACAGCAGTTTATGTGACGATTCTTAGTTGCACAAATCTGTGACAATACACATGAGCAAGGGTATTGCCATAAAACATAGAACATTAGCCCGACAGATAAAATTGGTTTTTAAAAGTGTACCTGGTGTAGGAATATTTGTTATTGCTTCTGTTATAGAGGAGTTTCACTGCTGGCTGCAGAAGGGAAAGCAAAATAAAAAGATCATTTCATTTTTTTGATGACAGACTTTACACATATAGAAGCATAGCTTCTAATAAACTCTTTATAATACAAAATATGATCTGTTTCCATGCAAATAAAAGTTAACACTATTCCAAAGGAGCATCATTTAAAAGGTCTTCTGAGAATGCCCCTCATAATATTTTCAGTCAAGTAATTAAAATGGGAACAGTGGTTATACAACTGATGTACTTGGAATTAACAATTATGTATAGAAACAAGAGAAATTCTAGAACCAAGCAAGCTTTGGCTGAATGGAACTACAGATAAAATTGACTTACATTGCCTGTGCTGACCCCATTTTTATTTACAACAGTATTTTGTTAAAGGGGAATGGTTGTGAAAATTCAAATAACAGATGTTTCAGCTCATGGAATTATAGAATCAATTAAACATTTAAAACAATCATCTTCAGTATCTTATATCTAAGGAATCTGTCTCTCTTCATGCCGGATAGCACTCAGATCTTGATGGACAGGTAGCTCTTATAAATCATTAGTGTGTGCTTTATTTGCCTAAATGATGTATTAGAGCTTTTTGGCCTTCAGAAAAATCAACTCAAAGACAATGCTGCAGGCAGAGATACTGGGGAGTGGGATACAGAGAGGGGTATAAATTTCTTTATAAAGGGTACAAATTGATCTACATAATTCCTTATCTCAATATGAAAAAGCTTATATTCAATGCTCATTTTCCCAATAGCTCCTATTTAACCAGCATTCCTATGTTGTGAGCTTGTAGCAGACTACTTCATTAGCCCACCACTGCTTCTTAAAAGCCAGCAGACAGATGTTCTTTGTTTATGCCAAAGCAAGAACACCTCTATTGTGCCAGCTCAGGTATAGTTTGACTACAGAATGAGTCTATATTAATCTTGCAACCATTTTAAATTAAACATAGACCCTGTATTAGTATTATACTATTAGATTATTAATAACCAGTATGTTCCCTTTTGCAGCTTACAATCATTAACGTCATACATATTCCAATGTGAATGGTTCTAGTCATTCACCATGTCTCTACTTTACAACAAGCTTAGCACATCAGGGTAATATTAAAGGGGTTGCTCACCTTCCAATACTTTCTTTTTCAGTTCAGTTCTTTTCAGATTGTTAACCAAAAATTATTTTTTGAATACAGGTACGGGACCTGTAATGGGTTCTAGATAACAGATCCTATACCTGTATTGAAATGTAAAGTTTCAGTTTTACTTTCTTATGTCTTTCTGAAGCTTTTTTCTTTCTTATCTTTGGCCCTGTTGAGCTGAATCGCGGAGTTTCATTAAAGGCAACTGTTAGAATTGATACAATAATTGCTAATATTCCATAGATGCTGCTGAGAAATGTAGAAAATTGAAACAGTTCAGAATCTGCACCTGGATTACTGAACTGCCAGAGTGAAACACCAGCGGCAGTAACATTAGACTTCTGTTTTTAGAAATACAAAAAAATGGAAAGCAAATTTAAAAAAATCTTTATTTGTAGTGAACTTAAAAACAACTGAGTTGAAAAAAGTGTTTGGAAGGTGAACACCCCCTTAAAGGCCCTTTGGAAGCCAGAGAACATATATCACACTGCTTGGTGAGCAGATCTTTGCCATTTCACCAAACTGGCCTGATCTTATTGGATTAACATAGGGCCTGTGCCCTTTTCAGAAGTGCATTAATGGGCCAATGGGATCCATATCAGGCAGAGTTTTAAACTTTCAACAACAGTTACACTGATGAATAAATTTAAAACCACTGAATTAGAATTACATTTCCTTTTGTTATGCAAATAAAAACAAACCCTTTTAGGTAAAATAATTTGCACTCCATCTTCCAGTCTGAATAAATGCCATAGCCTCTTTGACTCCTCACCTTGTTTGATGTGGCAATAAGCTTTTGCTCTTCTTTTGAGGAAGTGATAACTGGAACTTTGCAGAAAGGCTCATAGACATCTTTATTCTGCTGGACAGAAATCATGGTTAGTCTATGGCAAAAAGAGTACAATTTTCATAAATACTAGTAAATTTCTCTGTGAACCGTAACACAATATCTGAATTAAGATCAGATTCACTAAATAATTTATGTGGCACCTGATCATTTAAGATCAGTGTTATTAATCCATTCAACATTAAGCCAAACACATCTAACCCATGCCCTTTCAATTTCCCACTCCCATTTTTCTGCTGGGAGTATGAAAGGAGAATAATGAGATACTGTTACAGACCCTTTACAGTTACAAAGTTCTGATTTTGAACCCAACATCTTGCATATCTCAAACTAGTTGGGTATAGGGGTCTGAGACCATTGGACATTAGGGCCAGGGTGACTAGTAATATCAAGAAAGCAAAATGTAATAATTAAAAGCCCCATACACTTGCCCATACCGTATAGACAGCAGAGTTAAGCACACAATGAACTGAGGTCTCTGTTCTTTTACTAAACAAATTATGTGTATGCATGTGCCCATTTATTCTAACGCATATTATTATTATTACACTAAGTAAATAACACAGATAGTCCACCTATGGTGCAATTTAAAAATGACAATCTCTTTAGGAAACTCAACCTGCCGCTGACTTTAAGCAGCAAAAAGGTTGCCACTGTAGGACCTGCACCCGCATCATCTTCCCATTATGTACAATACTTTTTTGTATGCACCTTTGGTTACAAGACAGGAACATTTTGGGAGCAGACTACTACTGTACTGACCCGCACCCAACACATTTAAATAGATTAACAAATTAAATGATGGCAACAATTTCTGGATCACTTTACAAAGGGGTAATCCTGGCCCCTTCCCCGCCTGAGGCAGCTTGCTGCGAGTTTCTCAACTCGCCTCATTGGCACAGAGCCCCTGACTTCACAAGAAATCTTTGGTTGTAAATGAGACGTGAATACAAAATGTAATAAGCAAATAATATATTGGTAAAAATGACAATTAAGTGTCAGTTTGAGATTCATACAAATCTTATGAAGTCAATATGCTGTTTGTCCAAATCCAAACATTATAGATTAAGCGAATCTCAAATATATTGAAAAAAGGACCAGTAAACTGTGTATAATTTGTATGAAAACAAGGATCTTAAAAACTGGAATGGTCTTCTGACTACATAGCACTACTGAAACACCAGACAGAACAGGGCCTTTGTACAGATCAATTAAAAATAGCAGCACTAATATTTGCAGAAAGTATAAATTTAATCAAGTGCCACTGGCAACGTTCCGGACTTCACTCCAGCCCTTTGTCAAGCCTCTACTAAGGGTCATAGCACAGTGCCCATTATTAAGAGTTAACATCCCATTCAAGCTTTCAATTAAAGTGAATGGGGTTCAAATGGCATGTGCATAGCCCTTACAGTATTACTTACATGCATAGTGCTGAGAGCCCTACCTGCAAAGAAGCCTGACATTCATCTGCAAGTCCCTGTACAAGATAATACTTTGCTTCTGCCAGAAGTTCTTCTATCTCTCTACGGGTTTCTGGCAGTGGTACAGCTCCATCCCGCAAGTAATTTAATATAGTCCCAAAGTGTTTTCCACAGCGGTCGATCAAAATCCAACCTGAATAGGTGAGAGCAAAATCAAGTCATATTTGCTTATTTGCTCTCCAGAGTAAATATATAGACATCGAGGGCAATTTTTACTTTAAAATACATATAACCAATATCACAATCTGCTCTAACAGCAGATGAATTACCTATTGTTATACCACAGAGGAATGGGAAAGTGTTATAAATAGGAAGCATTCATTGATCGACTGTGTTACTGTGCTGAATCAAAGCTCTTCACATATGTAAAATGACTCATTCATCAGTACTTTTAGGGTACTGTAATAAAATGTGTAAAGTTTGCTACTGGTCTAATCACTTATAGCAATCGAGCAGCAGGACACAGTTACTGGTCACCTGTAAAAATGCCAAAATCGTATTGCTTGCTATTGGTCACAGAACCTGCACATGGTTTGAAAAAGAGCTGAACAAGAACTGCCTTCTTTTAAATATGAAGTTTACTAAGCAAAAGACAGATGGGTTTATAAGGATTGTGGATCCCCTCTGCTATTAGAGGAGAAAACAAATATTTTTTTTTTAATATTTTGCCAACCCTTTCCCTCTTGCTACAATTCCAGCTGCAGCTTTTTTTTTTTTTTTAATTAAGTTTCATGTTATACAAAACATTGCTTTTTAAATCTAAAAATGGTTATTTATAAGTCTCATTAACAGGCGCAAATAATCAAATCCATTTTAAATCACAGAAAGGAAGGTGTGACTTCTGAGACAAAAATATAAAACCAGCGGACGTTAAGACAATAGAACAATGAATATATGGTCACACCCAAGACACATGGCTGGAATGCACAAAACACAGTATCCTTCTGGCTACTACTCTGGCAATAAACAATATGTTTATTTGTATAGAATTTATTTTTATGGTACCCATAAAAATCTGAAAAATCTGCGGAAACAAATTTATTGTACATCTTTATTTGTATAGAACAGATAAGTACAGCTATACACCAACCCCCCCCCCCCCCAAGGACAATACAACTAATCAGCCCAAGGGCTAGGAACTTATAGATAGTATTTAAAGGCCATAAATGACATCAAGTATGGTTTGTTGGAATGTTTGTTTGCACAGTGAATCATACGATCCCAGGGGGCGGCCCTAATTTTTTAAAATGGCAATTTTGTATTTATGATTACCCAATGGCACATACTACTAGAAAAGTATATTATTATGAAAATGGTTTATTGACATGAAGCAGGTTTTAACATATGAGCTGTTTATGCAATATCTTTTTATAGAGACCTACATTGTTTGGGGGTTTAGTTTTCCTTTAACTCATCTGGCAAAGCACCACATAGCAGCAGATAAGATTTTCAAAATAACTCAATTCGTGAAGTGACCTATATCATAGTACACGGATATTGGTCAGATTCGGCATGCTGCCGCACACATATTGGAAGTTACACAAATTTATCAGTATTTGTATGATCAGCTAAACTAGGTCATCTGGCATAGTGATGGAATAAGCACTATTATTTCTGATCACAGTCCTTGTTACTGGTTTGTTCAAACAACATACTGGTATGTTTTGTCTCCATAAGTTTTACCAAGGCTTAAAAAATGCACAAGCAGAGACAAAAAAAGAGAAACACACACAGACGTACCTTCACTGTCTGTAAGCACTTCCATTCTGCCACTGAACATTGCTTTCAGCATAGTGTCCTGTTTGGTCAGAGTCTGCATGGTGGTGTAGTAGAGGGCACCACCTACATTCAGTTTCACATACTTAGAGCTAGTACTCGCACATTTGAATGAGGTGGTGCGGGTTGTAGCTGCAGGCACCACAGAACTCACCACACTCTCTCCTGACATCTCTTCCTGAATGCATAAAAGGAAAACCATGAGAGTTAAATATTGTGCATTTTAATTGTGGTACAGATTAAATCTCTGAACATAAGTGGTAGAATTATATAGCTGCTAAAGTTTACTAAGAGATTTACTTAACGAAGATGTCCCGCTAGCCACAAATTTAACTTAAAGGAATTGTTCAGTATAAAATAAAAACTGGGTAAACAGATAGGCTGGAGTGACTGGATGTGTAACATAATCACTAGAACACTACTTCCTGCTTTTCAGCTCTCTTGGTTTCCACTGATTGGTTACCAGGCAGTAATCAGTCAGAGACTTGAGGGGGGCACATGGGTCATAACTGTTGTTTTGAATCTGAGCTGAATGCTAAGGATCAATTGCAAACTCACTGAACAGTTATGTCCTGTGTGCCCGCCCCCCCTTAAAGTTGCTGACTAACTCATAGTTAGGGCTCTTACAGACGAGCGTTTTAAGCTGCACTCCCCTGCGTTCCGGTTTTAAGCGTTCAGCCGCAGGGGAGCGCAGGAGTAGATGTACTGAATTCTTTTCAATGGGGCTTTACTCACACAGACGCATGTAAGCACCAAATGCAGGAAAAGTGCAATATGCTGCATCACAACCTGCGTTTGGAGATTACATGCGTAACGCAGCGGAGTGCAGCTAAAAACGCTCGTCTGTAAGAGCCCTAAGAGAGCTGAAAGTAGTAGTGTTCTGTTCTGTCAGACATCCAGTCACTGCAGCCTTTATAGATTTTTTTTTAGGCAACTAACGATATTGGAAACAGACTATTTAACATAATCACCAGAACACTACTACCTACTTTGCAGGTCTCTTGGTTTCCACTGATTGGTTACCAGGCAGTAACCAATTGGTGACTTGAGGGGGACCACATGAGTCATGACTGTTTGCTTTTGAATCTGAGCTGAATGCTAAGGATCAATTGCAAACTCACTGAACAGTTATGTCCATGTGGCCCCCCTTAACGTTGCTGACTAACTCAGAGTTAGAGAGCTGAAAAGCAGGAGGTAGTGTTCTGTCAGACATCCAGTCATTCCAGACTTTATAGATTTTTTTAGCCAACTAACGATATTGGAAAACAAAGACTATTTACCCAGTTTTTATTGTTATACTGAACTTTTCCTATGTATTATTAGAATACTGAGAAAAGCTGGTTTACCTTATGGTTCAGTAGTTATCATTGCTGCCACAATGTGCTGGACTTCCAATGGTGTTTAAAACCAGGAAAGTATCTCGATTGAGTTTGTATGTTCTACCTATACTTGTGGGGCTTTTATACAGAATGTCTGGTTTTCTCCCATTACTGATTGATTATGTATTGAGAGTAAGGATGCACAAAATCCAGGATACGGTTCGGGATTCTGACAGGATTCTTCCATTTTCAGCAGGATTCGGCCAAATCCTTCTGCCTGGCTGAACCGAATCCTAATTTGCATTTGCAAATTAGGGGCAGGGAGGGAAATCGCGTGACTTTTTGTAACAAAACAAGGAAGTAAAAAATGTTTTCCCCTTCCCACCCCTAATTTGCATATGCAAATTAGGATTCGGTTCGGTATTCGCCCAAATCTTTAAGGATTCGGTGGTTCGGCCGAATCCAAAATAGTGGATTCGGTGCATCCCTAATTGAGAGTGTATTTTTGTGGGTACTAGGAGATTGCTACATATTGACTGCCTACCGACAAGTGTAAAGTCTGTCAGAGGAGTAATAATGATTTAGACTAGGGCCCCTATTCCAACAAAAATTACTACAGTAACATCCTTGAAAAGCCTGTGGCACTCATGTATCAGCACTGGGCAAATTCGCACGTGGCCAGTAACCCATAGCAAATCAATGCTTGGCTTTTTTTTCTGGCAGCTGCAGGTAGAAAAACAAATGCAAAAATGTGATTGGTTGCCATGGGTAACTGTCCACGGGCAATATTACCCAATGTTGATAAATGACCCCCTGTCTCTTCTACCAATTGGGAAGGTTCTTTAATTCCTCAGCAAAATAATGCCCGAATAGTACACAATTGGTAAGAGAGAAAATGCTGGTGAACACACACACATTCCAAATGAACTGCATTTTCAGCCAAGAACATGTCACCAGAGGGTTAAATCAACAAAAGCTGGACAACACAGCCCTGGACTGAGTGTAACTGGTAGACTCATGCTTATGGTAACTTCATTCTGCTCTTGGCACCCCTCATGCTCATTGTACCCCCTCATCCTCAAAAGGAAGAGCAACGTTTGATTTTAAAGATGAGGGAGTGAGTCCTGTTTCTTCCAAGTTGGTGTATATTGTTGGCTGGCTGGTGAGAAGCCCTACATACCCTGGATGGACTGGTGGAGCAAATACATATATCTGTATGTAAATATTGCACTCACTGCCCCTGCTGTAAATAACTATAAAGGCAATTAACATGACAGTGGCATTTAAACACGCTGCTGTGGAAGGGTCGCTAAATAATCGCATACATAACAGCATATTAATCTCAAGTAACTAAGAGCTACTTACCATCAAACCGGATAAAGTTCCCTTGGGCCAGAAATGGGAACCACCCAGACTACGTAATACACTTCCTCCCCTCACTAACGCACTTCCGCCGAGGGCTTGGGGTGAAAGCGGAGCATGGAATCCTCAGAGCAGCAGCAGCCGCCATGTCTGATATGGGCCAAAATGTCCCTCAAAAATATATTTAATGTAAGGCTTTAACTGGATTTCTGGAGATGTAATGATAGGACATTCAGTAAGCCATAAAATCGTTTCTAACCTACAATCTTAATACAATATCACTCTTATTATGTGTGTGACAGATCATCTACTACTGGCAACTAATCCAACGCATCCTATTTCCTGTACAGCTCGCTGCCAGTTCTGCCTTCATAGACTACTGACGTACTTCCGCCCTCATTTGGTGCACAAGCAAAAACATACCGACCAGAGAGGACAGCATTTGACTGCGATCGGGAGTGGCCCTTCTTCTGGGCCCTAAGAAAGATTTGGCCCTGTTAATGTCAGGTATTCTCCAGTCTTAAGGATTCATAGTATAGATATGAAGGCTTTCTTTTGAATTGTAAAGTGACAGGACCTGGGAGATAATGGATCTACAGGGTAATTGGAGGTGTACTATACCCAGGCTTATAAAGGTCATATTTATATTATGTATTAGTGGAAATAATTTTCAAGCAACCAGAAAAGGCAACCGTTATTTAAACATTGACTTGAGATACCTGTACCTCATCTTATCAAGCAGTGTTGACTTTTTTATTATACTCAGTTGCTTGTTACAAGAAATACTGTAGCCTGTGGAAGAAAGTTTTGGGTCTCATTCCTTTAAAGGCCTTGTTCATCTTTAAATAAACTTTTAGTATGACATAGAGAGTGATATTCTGAGACAATTTGCATTTGGTTTTCATTTTGTATTATGTGTGGTTTTTGAGATATTTAGCTTTTTTTATTCAGCAGCTCTCTAGTTTGCAAGTAAAGCAGTCTGGTTGCTAGGGTCCAAATTACCCTAGCAACCATGCATTGATTTGAATAAGAGACTAGAATCTGAACAGGGAAGAGTATTTGTCTATACGACTAGGGAAGGTCTCAAATTGAAAGATACATAATAAAAAGTAGCAATAACAATACATTTGTAGCCTTACAGAGCATTTTTTTAAATGGGATCAGTGAGCCCCATTTAAAAGCTGGAAAGAGTCAGAAGAAGAAGGCAAATATATAAACTATAAAAAATAAAAATGAAGACCAATTGAGAAGTTGCTTAGAATTAGCCATTCTATAACATACTAAAAGTTAACGTTAAGGTGAACCACCCCTTTAAGTTATATGTGTTACATTAAGTGGCAATGATTTCTTACACTATTTTACCTCAGATGTCTATTGTTTCTTTAACCCTTCAGCAGTTACTATACTTAAAACCCACTGGAAAGGTATTTTAGGGCTAATGCACATAACATATGGACTAAAGTTCAGTTATCTATGGCAACCAATCAAAAACATGTAGCTGGTTGCTATGGGCCACATTACTGTTGTAGGAATAGAAACACGCTGGCACACAAGAATCTTGTTGCTGGTTAAAGCATGCACAAATTTTTAATGCGTAACCACATTACTGTTGGCCTTTAGCACCAGCGCAAATAAATGAACCCCCATGTGCTTATTTACCAAATCAGGTGCAAGTACTAAAGGTCAAATTGTGGAAATTAGTGTGAAATATACCCAGTGCTTCTACTTATCACTATTATAGAATAGCTGCACTTTTGCCAGCTGAGCAACATTTTTCCTCTGTAAATACTTACTCTTTCCCACTCTGTTTACGGAGTGCAAAGGTGTGGGTGGAACTTGTGTTATCAGGTGCATTTTGGTAAAAAAAATGCTCTTTCAGTCAAAAAAATGTATAAAGCACACAATTTTTAAAAATTGCACACAAAAATTTAAGACATGCACATATCCTAGAAGGAATTAAAGGGAACATTGGTCAGTGACCCTTTTATGTCAATAGATCTCTGGTGGCAATCAACAACAAACAAGGCATGAAAGACATTTTTCATTGTTTATGGTGCCCATAGACTTTACTGGAAAAGGAACTACTTATGGGAATTCTCAAGTAGGTGGAGTGGTTTCCATTCAAGGACTCAGTGGGGACACTTGCCAATTCCCACTTTCTGAAGTACTGCCAGTTAGTTTTATAACAATCGTAGCAGGGGATGCAGGTATATATGGCCCTGGCCTAGCCACACGCCAGTAGTAAATCCCAGAAAAGAAAGTATTGCCAATACCTGTGTTTGCTTTCAACGGGGTGCTCCCACTTTTATTCAAGGTGCTTCCAGACACTTTACAATGGATCCATTGTAAAGTGTCTGGAAGCACGTTGAATAAAAGTGGGAGCACCCCGTTGAAAGCAAACACAGGTATTGGCAATACTTTCTTTTCTGGGAGTTAGTTTTATAGCCATTATAAAAGTGAATTTTTGATCTATTTTGTTTTTTTTGTATAAGACTCTATATTCTTATAGCAATTATATACATTTTATTTACCTGTAGGGGCACCTTGAATTGAATCAGTATTGCACTAATTCACATTTAAAAATGTTCTTTTCATTTTTTTCTGCAGCTTTGGATTCAGCAATCCTTAAACCAAGCAGTATGTGTGTGTAAATAGATTTCTTCAGTAATTGGACCTAAGGTAAAGTATTTTATCATCTAACTTAACCCCATGGCTGCTATTTTATAAGGCAAGTATCAGAATGAGTTTGGCTTCAAAGGAGAATTCAACCCTTAATAAAAAAAACCCTCCCTCCTCCCCCCCCAGCCTACCCAGGGTAGGGAGGGGTTTAAACTACGGGTTGAATTCTCCTTTAAAGGTATAGCCTTACTATATTTTAATACAGTTACTATTACTGCCCCATAATTACTGATTAATGTAATTTGTTGTAAAAATTACACATATGTACTTTACATACATTTAAATGACATTTAAACAAGCATTGACAACAAAATAAAAATGCTTTATTTTCATGTGGAATGTGTTATGTTAATTAAAGTAGTGGCAGGAAAAATTTTACATATATGTTAAAAGTTATACATACTTTTAGCTATCAGAACTTGTCTACATTTACAGTAAATATGAAAAACAAAAATTCCTACCTTGAGCAGTGCGCAATGTTACAGTTTTAAACTCCATTCAAGACTTACTGCTTGGTAACATCAAACTGTTTCCCCTTCCTTATAATATTTTAAACACCAGAGGGCAATGATTTTCTGGCTTGAATCAACTGCCACGCATATGGATAAGAATGAATGAATGAAGAATAATCTGTGGTATTTAACACTAATGAGAAACATAGGGTGTTTTTACTTAAATATTTTTAATTGTGATATGCCTCTTGAGTTTGATGGTTTTTCCTTTCTTTTTTGCAGCATATGCAGAAATGTTTGGCGCAGCTCAAGTTTCGAAGGACCAGTTCTTAGACAAAGCCAGGCAAGCTCGTGAAGAGAGAAAAGGTCTTAAAGAGAAAGAAAGGGCAGCAATCAAAATTCAGGCACTTATTAGAAGGTTTTTGTGCAGATGTCGACTACAGAAAGAAATCCGGTAATGTGAAAAGCCTTCTTTATGTCTCCACTGTATACATTACTTACAAAGAGCAATGCACATTAATCCACAGATGATAAGAATTTTCTTTCTCTCATCTCTTGACCATAGACAAGAAGTTGATGATTTTCTAGAAAACACAGAAAAAGGTTCAGTCAAAGCCAATGCACTTTCAATATTCCGGATATCTCGTAAGCTGCTGATAGTATTTCAGATTTCTCAGGACAGGGTGGTGAGTCTCATTAGAAAACAGTTTTTTTAATTATAGACAGAGCAGAAAATGTATTAACATATAACTATAATGTTACTACTGCAACATAAGAAAAAGTTAAAACAGAGATGGCTGGTGGTGGTTGCTTCTCACATTGAAAATGCTCAACTCACAGTGTCATGACTGAACAAAATTAGTCTGATCATTGAATTCAGTTTATTGCATCAAACATTGCTTGTATATAAGCTGTGATGTTCAGGATTCCCCTGTCAACAATACTTACACATCACAGTAACAAATATAAAGTATATATTGTGCATTCCTGTGTGTTCACAGGCTAGATGAGTTTTCTTGGCATACAAGAAATCAGTTCTTTGTAGCCAGTTTCATGAGTCGGCGACAGTCTTTTTTTTTTTCTATCGTAATCAGAGCTAGTAAATAATTGTATAGATACATAAACAGAAGAGTCTGTTTGGGTTAAGCCGTTTTCAATTTTGCTTTTTTTTTTTCTTCAGAGGTTTGAAAAACTTTGTCGGTGTATTCTCAACAGCATGGAGAGTGACAATGAACCAAAGGTAACTGACTGAACCTCTAATATCAATAAAAGCTTCAAAAATGTTGGTTTCTAATAGTTTGGCTTAGTTATGAGAAAAGTTTATTTTACCTTGCCGAGAACTGAAGCCTAAATAAGTGAGACTGAAAAAATTGTTCTTAATTTACTGGGCCAGTTCATTTTTAGAGTAGCTCTCTCACAGTAACACTTCATGCCTTCTAACTTGCCCCTGTAGCTGCATTTTTTACTTTTTTTAACCCTTACAGTCAGTGTGCTCTTGAATGTCAGAAAGGCTATTAACATTTTCAAATGGCTCAACGGACCTCTGCAGTTGACTTCTACATGAACTTGGCAGGTTTTAGGTGGCAAATATTTGAATTAGGACTGTTTCATGGTTGAGGTGTGATAAATCTCACATTCAAATTTTACATTTCGACCCTTAATAAATCTGTCCCTATGTGTAACAGTCTGTAGAATGTGTGACCTGGCAAACAGGGGAGGCTGAAATAAGTGTATAAAGCTTCATTTCAATCTACCAAATCATTTCTTAGAAGTAATGTCTGTCTCCTGCAGGTTTGGTTTGTGTCTCTTGCTCTTTCCAAGGATCTCACTCTTCTCTGGATAAAGCAGATAAAAGACATTCTGTGGCACTGTTGTGAATTCCTTAAACAGTTAAAGGTAATGAAATTGTGATATTGCTGATTGACCCACTTACTGTGTATGTTCCGCCTACAAATGGACAATTTCTTGTAGTCCAGTCCTGATATTTTGGAGTAGTTGTGCACAATGTGTTTAATAAGTATGAACAGTCTAAGCTCAACTCAGTACTTTCAAAATTAAATGTTTAATTTGGCAGAGCCTTTGTTGACCAAAGTTCTTGCACCCAATTTTGTGTGCATGTTCCATAATGCCCCTAATACTATTAGGCTTTACATTATCTTGACAGGGGGGTAATCAATGAATAACATTTCAGGTCCCAGTCACCCATGGAGAGCTGGCTATGCCAATTTTAAGATCTATTTTCTGGCCATTTACCTGATTTATGCACATTGGTGTCTGACACCTTGACTGGACAACAAGACAGTGATACATGCAGTGACAATAGTAGGATCCTTTGAGGCAGTTGCTGGACTCAAATACAAACATGATTCTCAAAATTTACAAGCAGATTTGAAATATCAGCTTTTAAAAAAATGTAGGTTTTGTTTTCTACAATGTGTATATTATAAAGATCATATTATATAATCTCTCAGCCAGATATCCTGCAGGACTCCAAGCTGATCACAGTCTACCTCACTATGCTGGTCACCTTTACAGACACCTTAACCTGGAAAATACTTAGAGGAAAAGGTACATTATTTGTGTGGGTGGAGTTGCCTTATTAACCATCAAGGGTAGGGTTGCCTGTCATTTTCTTATATAGAGCAGACACACACGCACTTCATTATATAGAGACAATCACTCTTTTTATGAAATACAAGTATAAGTCTTGAAATCTAATGCTAAAAGCAATTTGTCATTAAATATTCATCTAGTCAGGGGAGGTGAGAACCAGTAAATACAATCATGAACCTAAGAAATCACGAAATTGTATCTATTCCTGAAAAGGATAACATTGTTTCCCTTCTTTTAGCTTATTCTCTAGTCATGATAATCTTGCTGCAAACATATCTTACTTCATACAGATCTTTTTTACTTACTGTATTTATTTTAGAGGAGAAGTATTATACCACAAGTGATTGCCTAAAATGGAAAACTGAGTTAAGATAGAAGTCCCTCACTGACTTGTGCATGGGCTTATTGTACAGATCAAAATGTACTGCAATTCAGAAATCATTTGATCAACTGACTTTTGGAATTATTATGTAGATATAGAATATGTGATGGTCTGAATTATGCAAATGTCTGGGGGATATTTTCTAGTTTTTTTTGGTAGAATTACATTCTAATGTAATGCATGTTTTATAGGTGAGAGCCTGAGACCAGCAATGAACCACATCTGTGCAAATATTATGGGACACCTTAACCAGAAAGGATTTTATTCTGTGCTACAGGTATATTTACTGGTTACAAAACAGAAGTGGTCAATATCTCTCACAAAATTGTTAAAAATGTTTTTATTTTTTTGACTAAATCTCCAGAATCTCCTAAAACATATTCACTGGGTGTTCTGTGTCTCAACCTATGTAGCTTGCACAGCATTACTAGCAGTTCCAGGATGCATACAAACATACTGTTCTATAAAATGTGATAGTTAACACAAAAAGAAGCATTACACAAATGTCACCCTAATACCATGGTTGTCATAAAGTACACACAATTTTACTGAGTAATGTCATGTGTTAGAATACAGCTAGTAAAAAGGCATGAATCTTTGCAGATACTGTTAACCAATGGCCTGGCCAGATCACGACCCTCCTTGTCCAAAGGCACGCTAACAGCTCTGTTTTCATTGGCATTGCGGTAAGATTTGAACTGAATAATTATCTTGTTTGTACTTAATAGTTTGGGTGAGCTAAGTCAGACCTTTTGACCCTTTATTAGACCATTGTTGTTTTCCGGCCCGTTGATTAGTATATATTATATTTGTTTATTGCAGTCTAGAAATAAGTGAACACAGTAGAACCCCCATTTTATGTTTTTCAGATGACCCAAAAAGAAAAGTGTACAATTAGGGGAATGCATTATGCAATGTATGTTATTGGGAGCGCAAAAACTATAGTTACTGTAGTTAAACTTTAGCTGTAATTTATCTGTGCACTAGTGAACATTTCTCTTTTTTTTCTACATTATTTTCTCCAGTCCAGTAGTAGCAGCTCAATTTTCTGACAACCTTCTTCGATCCTTTCTGATCCACATAATGTCTGTACCAGCTTTGGTTTTCCACCTGTATACCCTTACTCCAGATGTGAGTAATTTATGGATGCTATGTAATCTTTCAACTGAATATGTAATCCACGTTTGCATGTTTTTATGTTCCAGACCAGTGATACTAAGCAAGTTAGCATACTTTCATGTCTGTTGGAAAGTCAGTGTAGAAGCCTCTATACATTTGTGGTAGTGGACTTGTAACTACTGCTTGTCCTGTAAAGGAATGCCTCTTCCCTGTATTCAGTCTATATGCATTAAAAATAAGGTGCAATGTGTGTACCCGGATCTAACCACAGAAACCTACCTGTTCTGAATTATCACCCAGAATAAATGTGTCCAAGTTGAAAAGGAAACATTTTGGTGGAAAAAAAACATGGCACCCTGAACCTCTCTAATATGCAAACCTTCTGGTTTCATATAATAATGTACAGTATTTATAAATGTAATGACTGTGGTTGCTGTGAAGTTTTTTTACATCGAATCCTTCACTCGAGCTTAACCAGCTGTTGCAGCCACAGGACATATGAATAAACATTGTGTTATAATTGTGGAAACAAAGCACAGCAAACATGCAGTTTATAAATGAATAGTTGTTGTCTTTTATCCTTTACTTTTTAAAATACGAGATAATATAAGAGATTGCACAATTAACCAAAATTATTTTTATTACTACATTTCAGAGGCTTTCGGTAATAGAATCTAATGGCCTCTTCCATAAATTCATCTTGTTCCTGAGCCGGGAGGATCAGTGCAGTGATGTGTGCGTGTGCCTTGAGGGTAGCCATACTCTTTGTTTACTAGGTATTTTGCCTTCTTTTTACTTTCAAGTTAGCAGCTATTTCCTAAATGTCATCTTAATTAAGGCTAGTCCTGTTAGAGAAAGAGGGTTCTCACTAATTTGTTTCATGATTAAGATTGGAAGTTTTCATCAAGTCTAAAGTCAGGGTTTCAGTCTCATTTTTTTTAGTACAAACTGCAACTAGAAATCCTCAAAAGTTCATTAATGTCAGTGTGACCTTCCTTCTAAACTACAGCTCTACATAGTAGAGATATTGATTTTTTGAACACATATCAAAAGACACCCCTGGCTGTCACGTGTAAATAATACACCAGCCTTTTTCAAATAATGGCAAATATTGTATCCAATGAGCTGCACTTATTTAACCAGTATCTGTGAAATTGGACTGCTGGGATTTCCCTTATCCTTACGGGGAAACAAATACTTAACATGAGTACTAGTAATGTATATGTAGTGCACTTAGATCTCTGAAAGTATGGCTTTTATATAGCAGTATATATTTTTAAGCTTTGTCATTCCTTATGCCACATTAGTCACATTATATGAAGTCGGTAGGACAGTGCAACTTGTAGTGTAAAAATATTCCACAGTGATTACAGATATTATATCTAATGTCTGTGCATTTATGTATTCAGGTAACCTCATTCACCTGGGCCACATGACAGAGAAGGTGCTGGAGGAGGAGATGTGTCACTTTGTCAGTGTCCTTACCCAAATGTTATCTTATTGCCAGAAATATGTGTCTCAGAAGAAGTCCAATCTTACACACTGGCATCCTGTTCTGGGCTGGTTCTCCCAGACGGTGGACTATGGGTATGTTACAATGTTACTGATAATGTCTTTGTATTGCAGGAATAGGTGGTTGCATTTGTAAATAAATAGAGGCATTATATTTACATTGTTATTTCCTTTTCAGCTGAATTTACACTCTGTCATCTGTGTCTTTCTAGCTGTTTGTTGTGTATAGCCTAAAGTTACTTACACGCATGTTTTTATTTCTCACCTCTTTACCACATGTAGGGGCAGATTTAATTAACCCTCGATATTCGACTGCCGAATGTATATCCTTCGACTTCGAAGTTGAAGGATTTAGCGCTATTCCTATGATCGAAGGAATAAACGTTCGATCGAACGATTAAATCCATCGATCAAAGGATTTTCCTTCGATCAGAAAATTGTTAGGAAGCCTATGGGGACCTTCCCCATAGGCTAACATTGGCCTCGGTAGGATATAGGTGGCTAACTAGAGGGTCGAAGTATTTTTTAAAGCGACAGTACTTTGACTATCAAATGGTCGAATAGTTGAACTTATTCTAGTTCAAATCATTCGATTTGAAGTCGAAGGTCGAAGTAGCCATATTCGACCATTCGAAATTCAAAGTATTTTTTCTTCTATTCCTTCACTTGAGCTAAGTAAATGGGCCCATTAGTCACACGTATTGCCTTCTCCAATTTATTATATGTCATATTGTGGGGCACACAGATCATTTGATTTAGGTCTTTTAAGTAGCATATGGAGCAGTTTAAAAAAAAAAATCCTCCCAGATCTTAGTCTTTTTTTTTTCTGTATCAACACAGTGCAAGATTTTGTAAAAAGAATGCTACAGTTTTATTATTATTATTATTTTAATAGTTTATTCGGTCACTGAACTTTGTATTTTAATTACTGAGGCTATGGTATGAGACAAACTACTGTCCTTTAAGCTAACATCCACCCGTCCCTCTACTTTCATAATATAATTTTTGCTTTTAAGTGCTTTTTGTATCTCCAAGTTACCTACCTGCAGGTGAATAAGAGAAAAGCGCTGCTCAATCTTGGAAAGTGAGATTTTCACTTTCCCTTGTATGTAGGGTTGCCACTTTTACTCAAAAAGAATACTGGCCAGTGGGGGGCGGGCACAAAAAAGGGGCAGTCTGTGACGTAAAAGGAGGCGGAGCTACACAACGTGCCACAAAAGGGGCGGAACAACATCGCAGAGATCTCCACAGCGCTGGAAAAAAGGTAAGTTCTATGCGAATTGGGGGCAGGCCAGGGGCTTTTTTTAAAGGGTATTACAAATTACCGGCAACTGCATTGCCGGTAAATTTGTAATACCGGCCCCGGCCTTGGCAGGTGTTTTACCGGCTAGGCCGGTAAAATACCGGCCGGGTGGCAACTCTACTTGTATGGGACCTATCCAGTAAGCTCAGCCTTATGGGAAAGCCATCTCCCCAGGCGCGGATTTCCCCACAGGGCGCTCGGAGGCCAGCGTCCTCTGGCCCTCTCCTGCAAGATCGCGCACACGCGCATATTTTCTTAGTGACACACTAAGAAAGGATCAGGATATTATCCGTGCGGCTGGGCGACATGCCACCCCATAATAGTTGCCGTCCTAGGACCGGGCCTTTGCGTCCTCGCTGATAATCTGGGCCTGCTTCTCCCACACAGTTTATTTTAAAGGGTTTGTTTACCTACCAAACACTTTTTTCGGGTTGAGTTGTTTTCAGATTGTGCACCAGAAATTGTTACATTGAACTGTTACAATTTTCTACATTAAGTGGCTATGTAAGTTGATACATTTATCAGCAGAATCTTTGGACTATTAGCAACTAATATCTCAATTCTAACAGCTCCCTTTTATGAAACTCAGGGATTCTGCTCAGCAGGGACAAAGATAAAAAAATGTATCAACTAAATATATCAATTTAGAACAGTTCCAGAGTCTGCACCCCCCCCAGTTGCTTTAGAAGTTGAAAATTCTAACTTTACACTTTGATATTAGAAAAACTATCACAAATAGAAAGTAACTGCAAAAAGTCTTTATTTCTGGTGAACTAGCTGAAAACAACTAAACTGAAAAAAGTGTTTGAAGGTGGGCAACCCCTTTAAGCAAATCATTCTAATTTTTTAAAAATATTTTTTTTCTGTAATAATAAAACATTACCATGTACCTTGATATAGCTACACTGTATAAACCCATAGTGATGCAAAATGGCTCTATTGGGTTTATTTGATTTTAAATTATCTGGTAAACCCTGGTACCAAGTATTCTTGCTGCATTAGCACCCTTGAAGAATATATAAATATCTACATTGATCCAATTTTACGTTTTAAATGTTTTTTAGCCTCAACGAGTCCATGCCTTTACTTACCAAGCAACTGCAATATCTGTGGGGTGTCCACATGATCCGTAATTTGTTCCGTGAGGTCCTGAGTAAGAAGTTGGCAGAAAACCAAGATGCGTCTGTCGTTGCATCACAAAGTTCATCTTCCTCCCCACAGAATAACCTACCTATGAAAAGTGAGTTACTTTGCCACTGCAGGAAGGATGCTTTATTTAAATGGGGATAAATGGGATAAACTTTTTAAAGGCAGTTATTTAAGTTTTTTATTGCAGTTGACGTTAAAGATTTATCAGGTCACCCATGAGGTCTTTTTTTTCTCATTTTGTAAAAAGTAAAACAGGGAGGGCTTTGGTTTCAAATGGAATGATTCCTAATAAAGACATGTTTGAATGAACAAGATCTGGTTTGCAATTTGTCCCAATCCCACAGATCTCTTTAAACGAGCGTTCCAGAAATCTGCTTCTGTTCGACACATACTTAAACCAATTGGGGGGAAAAAGGTGGATTCTCCAGAAGTGCAAAAAGTTTGCAACATCTGCGTTTTGTACCAGATGGCGTTAACAACCCTGTCACAAATACGGCTACAGATTCTCACAGGTTGGTATTGTTTTACTTTGTAGAACTTGCCAGGATTTTGTGAGATGGTTTTTAGCATTCTTATATTTTGTTTCAGGGCTTACCTATCTGGATGACCTTTTGCCTAAGTTGTGGGCATTTATATGTGAACTTGGACCTCAGGGAGGTCTAAAACTCTTCCTGGAATGTCTGAGCAGCGACACAGAGGAGTCCCGTAGACTTTTAGCCATGCTGGTTTTGTTCTGCGACTGCTCTAGGCATTTAATTACGTGAGGACCTTGTTTTTCATTCTTGAAAAAATGTTCTGTTCTTATATATTGTGATTTTAAAGGAATGTGACATCTTTTATTAACACAAAAACACTCAATGGTTGGTTATTGGGGTATGTTATGATCCACTATTGATTAGTCGTGATACACTGCTGATACACATAGCTGTGCAACAGCTTTGCAACTGCAATATTGCAGTTCTCAAGTATGTCTTAACATACTAAGTTAGGTTGAAAAAGGACACACGTCCATGAAGTTCAACCTTTTCACTCTATTTTAACCTGCCTAACTGGTAGTTGATCCAGAGGAAGGCAAAAAACCCATCTGAAGCCTCTCCAATTTGTCTCAGAGGGGGAAAAATTCCTTCCTGACTCCAAGATGGTAATGTGACCAGTCCCTGCATCAACTTGTACTATGAGCTATCTCCATAACCCTGTATTCCCTTACTTGCTAAAAAACCATCCAACCCCTTCTTAAAGCTATCTAATGTATCAGCCTGTACAACTGATTCAGGTAGAGAATTCCACATCTTCACAGCTCTCACTGAAAAAAAACCCTTCTGAATATTTAGGCGGAATCTCCTTTCTTCTAATCTTATTATGTATAGTCTAATGTATTAAAATTATTATTATAAACACGCATTTATAAAGCATCAACATATTCCACAGCTCTGCGTCTAATACACAGTGACTATGGAAGTTTTGCTGAGGTTTTCCAGTTGGTGCTTCCTAACATAGTATGCTTTTAGTATATTGACAAAGCTGTGCCTGTGGATGGAGAATACTAACAGATCTACCTTTTCAGCTGAGTAGCTCACATGTGGTGCTGTATAGATACCCAGAATACATGCTCTGGTAGTGACTCTGCAATTTTATGATAAACAATATAAAATGTAATAGCTCTGTTTTCCTGCTTCTTTGTGCAAAAACTGTTATATCATTCAGATATAACCTTGTACCTACATTTGGCTAAGCATTTTACAAATTAAAATAAGCGAATTACGCCAGGGGCGCCAAAAGGTAGAAGGGATCTACCAGTAGACCTTTAGCTGGTGATCAGTAGATCTCAAGACATTGCCAACAAATGGCTTGTCTAAATCACCTTCCTATTTCTTGCTTTTCATTCACATATTTATTACATTAAGGTTACATAAGAAATAGTTATTTGTTAAATATAGCAATTTACATTTTCTCATATATCAATATTTAAGTAATAATTTCCATGGAACAGAATGATTTTATGGATGAAGATAAACATCACTAAAAGTAGACCTTGCATTAGTAAAGTGTGGGCACTCCTGCTATAATCAATTTGCTTTTTTCTCTTAGGATTTTGGATGATATTGAGGTGTACGAAGAACAGGTATCATTTAAACTAGAGGAACTTGTGACCATTTCCTCCTTTCTGAACTCCTTTGTGTTCAAGATGATCTGGGATGGACTTCTTGGTAAGATTTTGCAGTCGTAACACGGTCTGCTTTTTTCCTTTGCTAGTATTAATATCAAGCTAATAACACACTTATTTGCTCTGCTCTCTGTTTATAGCTTCCTGTCAAATGAAGTGTGGAGTGTTTTTGCCTAGCTCTATAATATACCAAAATAAATATTACCTGGCACTGGTACCAGTATTTACAGTTAAAGAAAAGTGTGTTTCTGTACAAATCATCGAAATATATATTTGTGCTTTGGAGGAATCTCCCCAGAAAAATTAGGAGTTGCTCCAATTTGTCAAATTTCCTACAAGTAAAGAGCAAGTAAAATAAAATGTAATTTTTGTATTTTTAAGTAATATATCTATAGAAGTTATTTAATGTGTTACTTTTAGAGAATGCCAAAGGAGAGACTCTGGAGCTGTTCCACTCTGTGCATGGTTGGCTCATGGTCCTGTATGAAAGAGACTGTCGTAGGCGCTTTGCCCCAGAGGATCATTGGCTGCGCAAGTGAGTTTGCTTTGTTTCTATAGGCCTTACTGTCTAGGTTACAGCTGCTCTGTGTTATGCCAAAAAGAACGTTTCTCTTTAACCCTATATAACTGCTAAATTGTTAAAATATATGTGACTTGAAATTGTTAATATATATTTATAGAACACAGTTGTGACTTTTTGTAATAGTGCACAAATTTGCACAGGAATGCCCCTAACCTCTGCACCATGACTTGCAATGTGCAAAATGACATGTACTGTGAGTTAACTTATACAGTATGTTTATTGCTGAAAGTTACAGATGCTGATATTGTTGCCCTGTCCAGTTTTTGGGAAATAATCTCCCAGCATCAGTGGGACATTTTTATCAATGAGTGAAAACAGAGATCACCAGGGAGAAATTACCCAGCTCTTTTTTAATAGTATAGGATACAAGTAAATAGAGAGCTGTGATTCCTCTGATCCCTCTGGTGAGCTGTAATCAGCTCTGTTTTATGTAAGTTAATATAAGTTTGCAATGCAAGTTATGTATATTTTATATTGGGATGTTAAGGTTTAAGCAACATTTCAGTGCCAAACTGTTTTTTGTCAGTACTTTTGCAACAAAATTGCAAATAAAACAATTACCCTAATATGATGATCAGATGACTGAGTTAATTTATCAACCTGCAGTTCAAGATGCCTAGCTTGGTCTTGCCCTGAACTGTGGAAGGGCAAGGCATTGTGGAAAGTATTATCCCTATTGCCTTCAAGCATATTCACATCAGCTATTTCTATACCCTACTAATTAGTTGTTACATAGAAATGATTACCATGCACCAGGAAAACAGCTTCTTCTGTTCTTGCAGGGATCTTAAACCAACCCTTCTGTTCCAAGAACTGGATAAGGAAAGGAAGAGAGCCCAACTCCTACTTCAGTATATCCCTCATGTCATCCCACACAAGAATGTGAGTGTCAATGTTTCTGTTTCCTAAATTTTACTACTATACTATTACGCTATATTTCCCTAAGAGACACTAGGGGGGTTATTTATCAAAGTCTGAATTTATCTCAATATTTTCTGCTACAAACTCTGATCAAATCCGTTCTGTTTTTTTACGGTCATTTATTATTACATTTTCCCGAAAATTTGCTTTGAGAGAAAAAATCCGATTTTCAAGTTTTTTCTCAGATTTTCATGATTTTTTCAGATTTTTCACCTGAAAACTAAGATTTCTTATGCTTTTTGCCTGAAAACTTCAGGGTATTGCACGAAACTCAGCGCACATCAAAAAATCATTGGGACTTCACCCATTGACTTATATGCAACCTCGACAGGTCTGAGATGCCGGATTTTCAGATTCTGACTTTTCCATCCTGTGGGTTGAATAAATTTCCAAAAAATTCATGATTTTTAAAAAAATTTTGCATTCGGAGTTTAGTAAATAAACCCCTTGGCTATATACTGTGTAAAATACAGTTACATTAATGCTTCGCTAATCTCTTGCAGAGGGTCCTCTTGTTCCGAAATATTGTCACCAAGGAAAAGGAGAAGTTGGGTTTAGTGGAAACAAACACTGCCTCCCCACATGTCACCCATATTACCATTCGAAGGTCACGTATGTTAGAGGTAAGTGATAATTGTGATGATCGACAAGACTCCCAGAAGAAAGGGGGGGCTGTTCATGTAGAAACTAGACATGTCCATTGTCCAAGGAAATCAACACTCACATGTCTCATCTTGGTCTAAAAGATTAATTTAATTCAAAGTCGGCTAGCAACACTGGCTATTGTACCTAGCTACTGCAGTTTGACGCCAACAGTTATTAATGTATTTTCCAAGCATTTTTGCCTTTACAATATACTTGTAATTGTTAAACATTTTTCATACCTTCAGGATGGATACGACCAACTAAGGCAGCTTTCCCAGAATGCCATGAAAGGTGTCATACGTGTAAAGTTTGTGAACGATCTAGGAGTAGATGAGGCTGGGATAGACCAGGATGGTGTCTTTAAAGAGTTCTTAGAGGAAATTATCAAGAGAGTATTTGACCCTGCACTGAATCTTTTCAAGGTAATAGCAAACCCCGGCAAATGACAAAATCATTATTAATTCTGTTTTGTGAACGGTCACATTATTAACCTGACAAAGCTGAAATGCATATTTATGTTTTCTTCAGACCACTAGTTCTGGAGATAGGTTGTACCCATCTCCTACATCGTATATACATGAAAACTACCTCCAACTGTTTGAATTTGTAGGAAAGATGCTGGGAAAAGCAGTGTATGAGGTAAGAAACATTTACACTCTGCCACACTCATTTTACAGAAAAATTATCACATAGCTCTTGGAATCATATCTGTTGTTAGCTAACAGTTTCTTTCTGAATGACATCCTTATAAGCTGTATAGGTTTCTTAAGAACTTTGTATCCAATGAAACTGTAAACTTTAAAGTGTAAATGCACATAATTTTAAGCCGTGTTTATTACTGTTTTCCATTCAGTTTAGTATATGGCCATGGATTAAGTGCACTAATATTCTGCAGATTTGCACAGTCTGTTTTTTTTTTTTTTTATTCACTGCCCATGCATATTTTAAATAGAGTAAAATACTCTATTCATAGTTATGTCCACTAAGGGGCAGCTTTATCAAAGTGTGAAACTAGAGCTCATCACTGTAAACATAATCTGTTCATTCCTATGAGATTTTTAGAGTCGTAATTATCAATGGGAGTTCACCTTTTGACAAATAAGTCTCTAAAAATCCCATAGTCTGCTGTTCTGAAATCCCTGCATTATAGAATGTATAGAAAAGTCCAAAAATTGCAATCATTTTAGTTAAGTGTAAGCTTTTCTACTTTATGCAATTTAATTCTAAAATATCAATGTGTTTTTTTTATCAAGGTTACAAAACTACAACACATTATTATACCAAAATAACTTTTTTGGTTTGGTTAACTTGGCATCTCGGGCAGATTACAGGATTTTAGTGAGAAAATAAGCCTTACATTAGAAAAG
This sequence comes from Xenopus laevis, assembly GCF_017654675.1. Classification (NCBI taxonomy): domain Eukaryota; kingdom Metazoa; phylum Chordata; class Amphibia; order Anura; family Pipidae; genus Xenopus; species Xenopus laevis. The sequence continues at coordinate 135,628,698 of NC_054372.1, forward strand.
TAAAAATATTGTATATTTCAAGTATTAACATCACTGTAAATTAGGTATTTAGATTTGCACAGACAACACTATATTATCAAGGTCATTGTGTGTAAGTTATGTATATTGTTTCAAAAGCATAAATAATGTTGACGTTAGTTACCTGGATGGTGGAAACACCATTTGTTGTGCAATGCATCTGCAAAAGTGCAAATATCAGTGCTCAAAGTTAATTAATATACTTCAGCCTGGTGCACTTTACTTTTTTCAGGGTATAGTGGTGGATGTACCATTTGCATCATTCTTTCTTAGCCAGCTTCTTGGGCACCATCATAGCATTTTCTACAGCTCCGTGGATGAGCTGCCTTCCTTGGACTCTGAATTCTACAAGAACCTCACTTCCATCAAGGTCAGTGTGAAGCGATTTAACAGTAAATTTGAGTTATTCATACAGTGATTACCTTTCTTGTGCAGAATCACTTTGTTTAGTTTCAAAGTCATTGTCTATAATATCTGCCTTTATGAATAACTCGGGGGTTATTGAGTTTTTTTTTTTTAATGCAGAGCAGTAAACCATAGCAACCAGCTATTTGCTTCCATTATTGCTGGATCATCTCCAGCCTGATGTTACCTGAGATGTGTTCGCATTTTAGATGTTTCCACTTTTGAGACTGCAGTTACATGGAAGATGAAATTTCCCATTTTGGCTGCTCTGTGTCCAAGAGAAGTGTGTCAGTATGCAACCTGTAGGATGTCGCTGCTTATATTTTGGCTATGCTAATAATTATAATTACGAACTGCTCTGTACTGTTGGTTTACATTATATCGTATTAGTAATGCAGAGCCAGTCCTATATCTTATACTGATCTGTGGCTGCAGCTAAATTTGGGAGCTCAGTGTTCATCTAGTGACAGGCCTTTTCACCCTCTTGACACACTGCAACCTTGCTTATACCAGAGGGGTAATCCTGAAAGACACTTTGGTCCCGTTGTGACAGTAGGTTTAAGGCAGGGGCCTCCGACCTGTTTTACTCACCATATTCAAATGTAAAAAGAGTTGGGGAGCAACAAAAGCATGAAAAAGTTCATTGGGATGCCAAATAAGGGCTGTGATTGGCTATTTGGTAGCATCTATGAGGACTGGCAGCCTACAGGAGGCTCTATTTGGCAGTAGACCTTATTTTTTGCAACCATGCTTCCAAGCCTAGTATTATAAAAGAAACACTACAATAGTTAAGAGGTTCTTTTCTTAAACATCTGCTTACCTTACTGGGAACTTGCTTTGTAATTATTTTAATCATTTTTAAATAATGGTTGTATTTTTGCAGCGATATGATGGGGATATTGGTGATTTGGGACTTACGCTTTCATACGACGAGGATGTTATGGGTCAGGTATGTTGTTTATTAATTGATTAGTCTTTGCCGTCTGTATGTTTAACTTTCTTTATGTCTCCACAAGATAACAGCAGTTTTATTGAAAACTGCTCTTTTGGGTCAGATGTGCCCTTGAATTTTTTGTTGCGGCTGTGTATTTGTGTAATTATATTTTATTTTAGGAGAGTCTGTGTCGTAACCTGCTCACTGGCCCTTGGGAAACTAAACAATTAGCCACGTCCCTGTCACAAGTAAACTTTGCTACTGACATGATTCTTTATTGGCATGGTTTGTATTATGAAGGCTAATCCCTGCTTTAGCAAAGTTGTTATTAGAGCATACAATGGTGCTTGAAAGTTTTTGAACCCTTTAAAATGTATATTTTTATATGAATGTGACCTAAAACATCATCTGATTTTCAAACAAGTCCTAAAAGATGAAAAAACCTGGTTAAACAAATGGAACAAAAATATTATAGTTGGTCATGTATTTACTGAAAAGAATGATACATTAACAATCAGCAAAACCTGCTCACACATACACATTTGTGGATGTGTATCATGGCTCAAATAAAGGAGGTGTCTGAGGACTTCAGAAAAAGAGGTGTTGATGGCCAAAAATCTGCAAAAGGTTACTCCGACCAATCAACAGTCTGACAGATTATGTACAAATGGAGGAAATTCAAGACCGTTGTTACCCTACCCAGAAGTGGTCGACCAGTGTCTGACTGGGATACCAGGGGCCCACCAGAAAACTTTGGACCAAGGTCCCACTTTCTAAACTATTATTCCTTCTCTCCTCACTCAACCTCTTTATTCTCCTAGTCTTTTATATTTACAACCTATACTTTGTTCTTCCAATATTAAGTTGGCTTTTTTCCCATAAAGAAATAGGGAATGACCATGAAATGCTTAGGAGCAAGAGGACCCACTGACACCTGGAATCCCGGTGGGTCAGTCAAAGATAACTTGAACTGCAAGGTGTCAGAGAGGTTACAAAGGAACCCAGGGTAACTTCTGAAGTCCTCTTTTATTTTGATGAATGTTCATAAAAAATTTACAAGATTTTAAAGGGTTCACAAACATTTGCACCACTGTACATAGCAGCAGGTGCAGTAAAACTGTGATGATATTTTTGTCTCCATCAGCTGGTCTGTCATGAGTTGATCCCAGGTGGGAAATCTATGCCAGTGACCAATGAAAACAAGTGAGTATTACTCTTAATAGAGTGCTGGGACATCCATTCTGAAAAACAAAAAAAATATATGTTGATTTTATAATATGGGAATAATACACACTGGAGTTATATGACCTGCTGTGCCTCTATTTTATTTATTTATTTTTTAATTTTTTTTTTTTTTTTTTTGCAAGATGCACAACAGTAGTGTTAATTGCTTACTGTAGGTCTATAACCAGCAATGCACTTAGAAATTTGCCTGAAAATGAAAGGCAGTTCTTTTGTGTGTGTTTGTGTATATTCCTTCTGATTGATCCACATTAATTAGTGGTCTTGTTTTCCTTGCAATAGCTTCCTGTGAGATGTCTGTATGAGCCCTTTACAAACTAATGAGTTGAGGATGAGGGGATCTTAAAATTTTGGATTATTTGGATAAAATGGAGTCTATGGGAGACAGCCTTTCCATAATTCGGAGCTTTCTAGATAACAGGTTTCCGAATAATGGTTTTCCGGATAATGGATCACATACAAAACGTATTGGTTTTGTTCATGCTTCTTCTAATCCCCTCCCTCTTATTTTTTTTTTCTTCTTCTTGTGTGTGTGTGTGTATATATATATATATATATATATATATATATATATATATATATATATATATATATATATATATATATATATATATATATGAAGATGTTTCATCCTGTCTATGCTCTTATATAATTTTCCCTTGCTCTCTGTCATAGAATCAGTTATATCCACCTTATGGCTCATTTCCGAATGCACACGCAGATTAAGAACCAGACAGTTGCCTTCATTAATGGATTCCACTCTATCATAAGGCCTGAGTGGATCCGCATGTTCTCAGCACCAGAGCTGCAACGTCTCATATCAGGGGACAATGCAGAGATTGACCTGGATGATCTCAAGTGAGTAAAACTCTTAAATGTAGCCCGCATGACTGCATGTCTGTGTGTATATGTGGATGTGAGTTTAAAATATGACTGTGTAATTGCACTTGAGTAAATATTACATTTCCCAGACTTTAGAGTTTTTATTCATGTAGGAATAAAGGAGAACAGCCCTGCACTGATCATTGGACATTTATAGTAACAGTGATGGAATGTTTATAATTGTTATAACATTATTCTATTTTTCAAATTCAAATTTTGTTAACAGGGTAGGTTATTAAAGGGGAGAAGAAGAATATATATATATTTTTTTAAACAAATGTTGTCACTCGTGTATCAGTTTACAAATGTCCAAGCAACATGTCCTTTTTGACAGGAAACACACCGTCTACTATGGAGGGTTTCATGGAAGTCACCGTGTCATTATCTGGCTGTGGGATATTCTGGCCAATGATTTCTCCTCTGAAGAAAAAGCCATGTTTCTTAAGGCAAGTAAAGCCAAAGCCTGGTTCTGTATACCTTTCAACATATTATAAATTCCTGATTGTGCTGTTTTTATTCTCTATTTTAATCTGAGATAAGACTAATCACATCTTTATTGTATTATTATTTTTATAGTTTGTCACCAGTTGCTCACGGCCTCCCCTTCTGGGATTTGCCTACCTCAAGCCTCCCTTCTCCATTCGCTGTGTAGAGGTGTCAGATGATCAGGTATGCTGCATCAGTGAGGCCACCACATAGGTTTAAAGAGCTTTTTTCTTAAAGGGATACTTTCATGGGAAAAAATGTTTTTTTCAAAATGCATCAGTTAATAGTGCTGCACCAGCAAAATTCTGCACTGAAATCCGTTTCTCAAAAGAGCAAACAGATTTTTTTCTATTCAATTTTAAAATTTGACATGAGGCTAGACATATTGCCAGTTTCCCAGCTGCCCCCAGTCATGTGATTTGAGTTCTAATAAACTTAAGTCACTCTTTACTGCTGTACTGCAAGTTGGTGTGATATCACCCCCCTCCATTCCCCCCCAGCAGCCTAACAACAGAACAATGTGAAAGTAACCAGATAGCAGCTGCCTAACACAAGAGAACAGCTCCCTGGTAGATCTAAGAACAGCACTCAGTAGTAAAATCCAGGTCCCCCTACGACACATTCAGTTACATTGAGTAGGAGAAACAACAGCCTGACAGAAAGCAGTTCCATAGTGCAGCACTGGCTCTTTCTGAAAGCACATGACTAGGCAAAAGGACCCGAGATGGCTGTCTACATACCATTATTACAACTAAAAAAGATACACTTGCTGGTTATAGAGTGGCTTATTTGCAGTGTAAACAGTGTAATTTAGAAATAAAAACTACATCATAAAAATCATGACAGAATCCGTTTAACTAGTGAAAAAAGTTGCTTTGCACACCAATTTTTTAGACACTGGTGCTTCTCAATGTCTGCTTCTCCAGACCAAATATGTAGGTAGATAGCCCACTCAGTTATTCAATTCATGTTTTTTTTTAATTTTTTTAAAGTTTTCATTTTTAACAATTTTAACAACAATAGACAGAGAAGGAAATAGCTTCCATCCCAGATGCAGCCATAAGCTTGGGTCATACTCTTTGAAATAAATGGAGGGTGATTTAGTCATCAAAACTCCTGGGATTGTCCCATGTGTCATTTCCAGTATGGAGCAGTTTGTAAATTATGTCTCTGTGTAGCCAAACGTTTATTCGATGGCTCTTCCTTCATAGCCCTCCGACTGTAAGTACACGTCTAAACAAACACAGCGCAGTGCCTCAAGGTTCAGAACATCTAATGCATAAGTGAATTGATACCCTATGCTTTGAATTAGCACACTGAGCATGAGCTTTACCCCAGAAGAGAAGGAGAAGGAGATAGAAAACCCGACAATCTGTAGGACATTTAGGGTGTTCTGTGGATTGTATCCCAAATAGTAGTTTTGTGGACAGTAGCCCTATGTTTTTTTCAATTGTAGTACTACCAGTTTTCTGGACCTTAGTTTGTTTTTAAATTGGAAGCTAATTATACAAAATTGCAGAAGATGTCTAAAGCTGGCCATAGATGCAAAGACCCGATCGTACGAATCCTCGAACGATTGGACTTCCCCATCTCCCGACCTGCCACTAACCATTCAGATCAAATAAAGTAGTAAAAGAACAGATCAGCCGATGTTCTGCCCCTGACAGCAATCGTACGAAAGTTATGTCCGACAAAGCTAGTGACAATCTCCCACTGAAAATTGTACGATCGGCAATAAATGCAGAGATATTATCGGCAGCCGACAGAAATTTTTTAACCTGTCCAAACGACCAATCTCCGCCGGACGAAAAATGTCTGGACTCTCCACGCACAGTTCGAAAATCGTTCGAATCCTCGATTATATGATTGGATCTTTGCGTCTATGGCCAGCTTTAGGCTGATGGCAATTTATATCATTGTTAGAGACAAGAAGCATATCAAGAACATTGGGTTAAAGCAGTGATCCCCAACCAGTGGCTCGTGAGCAACATGTTGCTCACCAATACGTTTGATGTTGCTCCCAGTGGCCTCAAAGCAGGTGCTTCATTTTGAATTCCAGGCTTGGAGGCAAGTTTTGGTTGTAGAAAAACCGTGTGTACTGCCAAACAGAGGTACCAATAGCCAATCACAGTTCATTTTTGGCACCCCCAGGAACTTTTTTGCATGCCTGTGTTGCTCTCCAACTCTTTTTATATTTGAATGTTACTCATGGGTAAAAAAGGTTGGGGATCCATGGGTTAAAGGATAAGTAAACCTTTAAAACAAGTGAATGTCAAATTGATGAGAGTGCTATTTTAGGAACTTTTGCAATGTACATTGATTATTTATATTTTTTTAATTCCAAGATATTAAAGGATATATTTTCTATTAATATAAATTCATTTTGTTACAACAGCACTGACTGCTGGTCAGTTTCTGATAATTCTGACCACCAAATAGTCAAGGAAGTTGTCAGGAGAATAAAAAGGGGGCTGCTCTCATGTTCTTCTGCTTAGGAAAAAGAATTAGAAGCCTTTCTCAAATCTTTTCTAAACAGAAGAACATCAGAGCAGTCTCTTTCTTTCTCCTGACAACTTCCTTGACTACTTAGTGGTCTGAAACTGACCAGCAGGTGGCGCTGTTGTAACAAAATTCATTCATATTGACGGTGCATGTATTCTTTAATATCTTGGAAAAAAATAAATAAATAATCAATGTACATTGCAAAAGTTCTTAGAATAACACTTGCATCAATTTTGCATTCACTTATTTTAAAGATTGACTTATCCTTTAAGGTCAGAATGTTGACAAATAGGCAAGTGAAAAAAGAGAAGAAACTTTAAATCAAAATTAATGGCAAAGGTAATGATAGGGAAGATCATTATGAGCAAATATCAGCAATTCTCCACCAATGTATTTAATGGGTTGTCAGTACAATGTAAGGCTTTAACAAGTTTTTTTCCTAGCCTATCTTAAAGCCAAGAACTGTAAACTGTGAAGTTTTGTTGTGTTGTAACATCAAATTCAACTTCCCTCTTTTTAGGATACAGGTGACACCCTGGGCAGTGTTCTACGTGGGTTCTTCACCATCCGAAAAAAAGAGCCTGGTGGCCGCCTTCCCACTTCCTCCACTTGCTTCAATCTCCTGAAGCTTCCCAACTACAGTAAAAAAGGAATTCTACGGGAGAAGCTACGCTATTCTATCAGCATGAACACTGGCTTTGAGCTCTCCTAGTGTTTCATTGCAAGAAATGTCATCACTGAAATGAAATTGGTTGCAATGCCTATGATAACATCTTTAAAATATGCAGTTCTTTTACAGATTTATTTTTGAGGTTTCTAATTTTACTTCTTTTCTGCCTCAAGAATCTAGCAGTATTTTTTTAGGGATTCTCTTTCCAAATACCTATTGTTTTTCATCACTCTTCCCCTGATGTCGTCTTGTATGCATATAGCTGACCGACCATCACATGACAGGATCAAATAGTCTGCTGTAGGCCGTCAGAACCCTTGTTCATACCCATTAGCTCTCTTATTAGAAAGTGGAACTGGCTAAATTGCACTATATGAATTTATATGGAAACACTGGTAGGGTTTAAAAAAAATGGTTAAAAAATCATATATATATTAAATATACACATGGAATTGCAATAGAGAACTAAAGACCTATACCAAACTAATAAATTAACCCAGGCTCAACACATAATTTTAATATAGGGTGAATAGTATGAATAGTATTGTATTGGAATTTGTTTATCAAGTCCCAGAGATGGTTTGGGACCTGTTATCCAGAATGCTTGGGACCTGGTGTTTTCTAGATAAGGGATCATTACGTAATTTGGATCTTCATACCTTAAGTCTACTAGAAAATCTTGTAAACATTAAATAAACCCAGTAGAATTGTTTTGCTTCCAATAAGGATTAATTATACCTTAGTTTGGATCAAGTACAAGGTACTGTGTTATTATTATTATTTGGATGGATCATTTGGATAAAATAGAGTATATAGGAGATGGCCTTTCCGTAATTTGCAGCTTTCTGAATAACTGGTTTCTGGATAATGGATCCCATACCTGTAATATTATCTTTCCACTCTTACTACTTGTATGCCGTAGAACCCATGTTGTCGTCATCCCATTCAGGCAAGCTGCATTTTTTATTTCCCGGATTGGTGGTTTCCCAGAATTTATACCGTTTTGACTCAGTCCCCTGTGGAACAAACTCAGGGTTCTATCACTATGCAATGTATTATATCTGCAGTGTAGGTTGTGACTGAAAGGATTGTATCACCATAGGTTTTTTAAGAGGAAAAGTTCTCAACAACACTGACTGACTCAACAACCACATAGAGTTGAAACTTCTCATTTCCCTAAAAATACTTTTTAGTCCTACCATATGGTAATACAGGGCTACCTTGGGGAGAATTTAAGTGTGCTGAAGTAGGCAGAAGTAGAGATTTTCTGCACTTTTTATTCTTTTTATAACAAGACACTGTAACTGTCTGTTATAGTAATACCATATACCAGTGTTCCCCAACCAGTGGCTCGGGAGCTTACTAACCCCTTGGATGTGGCTACTGATAGCGAATCACAGCCCAAATTTGACACCCCAGGAACTTTTAGCATGCCTGTGTTGCTCCCCAACTTTCTTTACATCTGAATGTGGCTCACGGCTATAAAAGGTTGGGGACCCCTGCCTTATACTGTAGATTTTGCTTTGATTGTGTATACCAAACAGAGCAGCACCAGGAAAGGTATCCTGTTTTACAATTAATGGAAATGCCACAGGCCACCATACGCTGTCCCTTATTGCCTGAAACATGCATAAACACAGGCCTATGCATACTGCTGCACTTTATAATTCTACATGCAGCCAAGATCTCGGGATTCTACAGACAACATACATAACATATTCCTAAATATTCATGAAAGTGAACATTACCTTTAGGAAGGTAAAGCTAGAATAGCAACAAAAGAACAAGAAATGAATCTGAACTGTATACAAAATTAACATCATTTTGAACAGTTTTCTGATCCTTTGGTTATCTCCCACCCCACAAGCACACACATACACCTTCCAGTAACCTGATCAGTTTCTAGTACAGTAATCTAACCAGAGCTTATTAATCAGACTCTAAACCTCAGAACTGATCTCATTTTTGTCATTTCAAAAGAATCCATATTAAGCAGGATTTAGAAGAGAGCATGTAACATTTCAAATTTAATTAAGCTTTTTTTTAAGCTTATTTTTGTTTTCTATTTTTCTTCATTTTCACATTAGGTTTGATGTTCGTTTATTTATAACCAGTATTTTAACCAGTTTTTTTTTTTTACTGACAGTGAAGTCAATTTGTTCCCTGCTGTTCCTGTTGCAGAAGAAGTGCAGCACTCTCGTCCATGTCCCTCCCACTGTGTAGTGTCCAGTCTAGATATACAATCAGAGAGAGACCCTCCAAAAGCAAAGTCACTTTTTTTTTTTTTGGTTGGATTCTAGCTGACAAATATTAAAGGAGCGTTAAACCTAAAATATAAGGTGCTTTATTCAGAAACACTGTTTGTAATTATATAAATTTGGATAAAAACTATGCACAAATTGATGTTTTTTATGTTGGGAAAAAACAGCAACAAAACAAGCAATTAAGACTTTGTACAGATCACCTGCTGACACACAACATGACTCCTCATCTGACTGTGTGTATATTACTCCTGAAGGACTAGGAGTGGGCTATATATGACATCCAAACTAAATAATCGCAATAACTCCCCCTTGTGTTTTTGGTAAATGATATAATTTTTATTGAAAACTGCATAGTGTTAACCAGATTCTATTGGGCATGTTGGTAAATTCCTTATGGCCAAGTACCGTATCTGTAATTGCATTCAGGAGGTGTTAGCACATTTGCATGATCCAGTGTTTTGAGGCAATTTCCACAATACAACTACTTTGACCAACCATGTGTAGTCAAATAAGCCATTGATCTAAGGCCATTGTGTACCTGGTTGGGCAACTTTAATGTACAAAGAACATAAATGTAAGAAGTATGTAAAAAGAATCTCATAAATTCATTTTAGTGATCCTTGTTGAATCTGAAACCATTCAGTTCAAATCAAAGATGTTACATATTTTCCCATTCTTTGCATTAACTGTGGATTTTGGAAAAGGATTCTGGACTTTTAAGTTTGCGTGCCTGCTAATTGTTATGTATATAGTTTTTAAAGAACTCCAATCCTGCACTGTAAATGAAGACACATGTACAGAATGTGGCATGGCTGCTCACCAAGGTTATCAAACTGGATTCCAGAAAAGCACATGTCACGTGTGTAGTAAGTGTGTCTCTACATTTGTATATAGGAAAAGGCAAGATTCGGTGTATCCATTTAGCTGCATTTACTATTATTTTTGGAATCTAGCTACAGACACCCTGTGTGAGCAGATAGTCACTTGTTTATAACAGAAATGTCACCCTCTAACTTATGTACTTTTACTACATTTATAGAAACTGTTCTGAAAATGATACGGTTAATTCTTGTCTGCATGCAATTAAAATACATAATAAAAAACACAACTGGTTCTGTAGTGTTTAGGTCTCTGAGTCTGATGCTTTGTCCTATTCCATATCTATGCTATGTGTAGTATAACATTTTTATATCCATGTTCTTTTTCATAAAAATGTTTGTATTAAAGTTTTTGCTAGAAGCTTGTCTCCAATAGGTCAGGTTGCCTTTAGATTCCTCTTCTCCCTTCACACATGCACTTCATACTTTGTCAACCTGCTTTTCTCTCACTGTTTGCTTTTCAGCCACACTTGCTAGATCACTGCCCGTTTTTTCAGATTATTGGTGCTCAACATTGAGGTTTCCATTTGATTTAGTAAAATGATCATAGTTACCCGGTTAATTTGGATTGCAATAAGACAATATTTCAACAAAAAGTCCTTCAAATGACTCCCAGTCCATTGCTATAACGCTCCTTAAAAGTTCTATTTTGGCTTCATCAGTCTACAAAACATTCTTCCAGTAAACGTCTGGTGATCTTTAGCAAACTGTAACTAGTCAACAATACCCAGACTAGTAATCTGTCCATTCAGGCAAATGCGAGAGGGGCTGCTCTATCGTGGGTTCAAGTGGGCTGCCCACTTCCTTGTCTGCTGTTTGGGGTCGTCTTGTTGAAACACCCATTTCAAGGGCATTTCCTCTTTGGCATTAGGCAACATGACCCTTTTGTGTGTTTACACCAGTAAATGAGCAACATCTTGGTTCCAGACCAACAAGATTGACATTATGGAGTTACCAGCCCAATCCTCAGACCTTAATCCAATGGAAATAAAAGCTATTATAAGGATTTTGAGTTTTATTCACTCTTTTTAAACACACTGCTATTATTCTGAACACAACTGTATATGAATACTAGAAGATGGAAAAGAAATAGACCTTGCAGATAGTCCTCAAGTTCAAATGCCACAATAAAACAAACAAGAGGCAAGGAGTGAAGAAGACAGGGATATATGTTCAAGAGGAAACCCTGGCAATAAACCAAAGCTGAAAGCCAACTGATGTCTGAAGTGAGTATTACATTTTACAATTTAAATGTTGCACTTAATACTGAGCCTTTAAAATCGAATAAAGTTTTTTAGTGATGCCAGCTCATTCAGTGTTCTGATACACTTCATAATGCTCTTCTGTGGGGGTCATGTCCAAGACTATGTTGTATATTACTTCAAAGGGTGACCTGGACTACTAGAATTGGATGAAGTTCTCCCTAATGACATGGAATTAGTCTCAGTAGGCAATTCAAGAATGGATCAATTGCAAAATATTTATTCATATTCTTTTAAATAAGGTCTTGCTCTCTTCTACATAAAAAGTCTTGTAAGTGCAGGGTAGTTGGTACTAAGAACTGTACTTATTCAGAAAGAGTATTGTATTTAAGTAGGAGAACTTACCTAACATGCAGCAAATCACACTCTCCAAAATTAGCATTACTGATGTCTGTATTAAGTAATGTGGGAAGAGAATCTTTTGGGGAGCACCAATGGCTTGAAGCTATGCCGCATTTCACATTGTGTGGCATTAAACATGGGCGGATCATAATAAAACTTGGGGAGGATTAGCCACCCCAAACTAACACTAATGAATTCCCATGACATACAGAATGAAAGTATTATTCTAACCATAAAGTCAGTATTGCATTTATACTGCTGTATATTCAGGGGTATTATACATGAAAATGGCACTTTATACTATCATGGGTTCTTCAGGCATTATATATGGAATTGGCACTGTTATCCTGCTATGTGTTCTAGGATGTATGAAACTGGACTATATTTTTACTCCCTAAAACAAATATCACTACAATGCCAGCTAAGTTAACACTATAGTCTGAACAACTGGTGTATGCCCATATTCTCTATGCTTTCTAGAATGCCAAGAATAGACTCTTTATCTTGGCCTAATATCCACCATATGGTCAAAATTATTCTTAAAATGTAGAAATTGTTGCTTTGTAATGAATGTAGTGAAATCTGCTCTGACACACTTTATTATACAAATGAAACAGTCATTGGAGTGTGTGAAAATTCTTTCACTGTGGGGATGAATGATCATTATTCCTTAATCCTAGGGGGTTGTGTTTACTCTAGGAAGAAGGCTTCTTTGTTATTTGTTTCATACGAATAAGATTTTAACATTCCGCAGATTTCCACTAATATAATTATGAAAGTTCTTTGGATCCTGTACAAATAAATAAATGTATTGCACATATCATAAATATCATATTATATATATCATAAATATTACTTCCAAAGTGATGTTTTTTTCCAGAACTTGTAAAACTAGATACTGAGAACCCAATCAAACAAATGAGCCAAAAACATAGAGCTTGTGTTTGTTAAAAAAAATGACCTTTTTCAAGAGAAGGTGGGTCATGCAAAAATATAACAACCCCAGCCACACATGTTTAAGAAGACTGGTTAAAGCATAAGAAAGATAATGTTTTAATATGGCCAAGTCAAATCCCTAAACTTAATCCAAAGAAAGTTTGTGGAAATACCTGAAGTGGGTAGTTCATGTGAGGAAGCCCACCTATCAAGGATCAATGTGCAAACCACTTACTTTAAGGTTTGTTTCTTCTCAATAAATAAATGAACAAGCATTATTATTATATGACTAATTTATTTAATTGTACATATATATATATATATATATATATATCTATATATATATATATATACTGTATATATATATATATATCCAATTACACAAATAATAATATATACTAATAATAATGCTTGTTTATATATTTATATATATATATATATATATATATATATATATATATATATATTTATTAATTAGAAAAACAAAATGTGCAGAAATAGCCTACATACAAGAGCATTAGTAAGGTCAGGCACAGATGTTGGGTGATGGGGCCAGACCCACAGTCATCTTTCCTATTCATCCCAAACGATTGATTGGGTTCAGGTCTGGGGTCCACACTTACACGCTAGACTCACTGGACTCTGTAAACCAGTGATCCCCAACCAGTAGCTTGTTGCTCTCCAACCCCTTGGATGTTGCTCCCAGTGGCCTTAAAGCAGGTGCTTATTTTTGAATTCCAGGCTTGTTTTGGTTGCATAAAACTCAGGTGTACTGCCAAACAGAGCTTCAATGTAGGTTGACAATCCACATAGGGGCTACCAAATGACCAATCACTGCACTTATTTGGCACCCCAAGAACATTTTTCATGCTAGTTTTGCTCCCCAACCCCTTTTACTTCTGAATGTTGCTGACGGGTTCTTTTAAATTAAATTAAAGCTACTCCACGTTTGGTTCCATGTTAATAATTAGATTCACAGTGAACAGATAAACAAAAGTTCATGATGCAGGGGATTGTCCGTGTTGTGATAATCTATCTACATCACATGGACACACATAGAATAGCTTTGATTTTCCTGTTTATTGCACTCATGTTAATAAATGTGTATAATGCTCTATTTCTAAAGCAAGGAGACTGAGGAGAACAGAAAAGAAAGACAAATAACAAAAAGGGAGAGACGGGGGTAGGTGACATCGCTGAATCTCTCGCGGCCAGCTCAGCATAGATACCTGAAAGTGCTGATAAGGAGGCTTCTGAATTAACCCAACAAATTGCCAGTACTGAGGGGAGGACTTTATGCATATTTTATTATACTTACAAGCCTGCAGTTCCCCCTTTAAAATGAACGCAGTCTGTATACATGCCTACAGTAGGAAAACATTCTGTAGTATGAGGAGGGGAAGTAGGGGACAGAAGGGTAGGGGGGCTGGTCCACAGCTTGTCCAAAACTGCAAATTCGCAGTTTTGGCTGCAGATGCTGGGGAGGAAAACTCCGAACTGGTGTGTATGGAGCAGGCTGACTCTCGGAGCACCCCAGGAGGCAGTGGTTCTAATACGGGTGGTGGGGGTAGTGCAAGGAAGGAAAGGCAGGTTATAGTTATAGGGGATTCAATTATTAGAAAGGTGGATAGGGTAATCTGTTGGAAGGCCCCTACATGCCGAACAGTCTGCTGCTTGCATGGTGCTAGGGTTCGGCATGTGGTGGAACGAGTGGACAGATTATTGGGAGGGACTGGGGAAGACCCATTGGTCTTGGTACACATAGGTACCAATGACAAAGTTAGAGGAGGTAGTGAAGTTCTCAAGAACGATTTTAAAAAACTAGGTGTAAAGTTGAGGGCGAGGACTTCCAAGGTAATTTTCTCAGAGATATTACCTGAGCCACAAGCAAAGCTAAGGAGACAGCGGGAGCATAGGGAGATTAATGCGTGGCTAAGAGATTGGTGTAGGGAGGAGGGTTTTGGGTTTTTGGAGAACTGGGCTGATTTCTCAGTCAGCTACAGGCTCTTTGCTAGTGATGGGCTGCACCTCAATGGTGATGGTGCAGCTGTTTTGGGAGAGAAGATGGCTAGAGGGTTGGAGGAGATTTTAAACTAGGTGTGGGGGGGTTCAGTAAAAGATTCAGTGGAAGACAGATTAGATGAGATAGTGGGCAAAGAAAGGGAAAATGGGGGAGGAGATTTGGTTGGTATACTGTTAAGGATAGGGAGAACCACATGTCATATGTTCAATATGGTACCAGTATTAAATGTATGTTTACAAATGCAAGAAGTCTGACTGGTAAAATGGGAGAGCTGGAGGTGCTGGAGGGAAAATATGATGTGATTGATGAGGCTGAAACATGGCTGAATGAGTCACATGACTGGGCAGGAAATATCAGTGGCTATACATTGTTTCAGAGGGACCGAGGCAATAGAAAAGGAGGAGGGGTATGTCTGTTTGTTAGGCAGGATTTAAAAGCTTATATAAAGGAGGAGGTTATGTTAGAAAATGAGGGGGCAGAAGTCTTATGGGTGGAGTTCTTCACCAATTGTAAAGAGTCCAGCAAATTAATTGTAGGCGTATGCTATAGACCCCCTAATGTAAGTGAGGAGGAGGAGGCTAAGCTCCTCATGCAAATAGAAAAGGCTGCTAGTTTGGGTAAAGTAATGATAATGGGAGATTTTAATTACCCAGATATTGACTGGAGCAACAGTACTGCCAGATCAGTTAATCGGAACAAATTTATAAACTTGTTGCATGACAATTTTATGGCAGAGGTTGTTGAGGAGCCTATCAGAAAAACTGCTATTCTGGATTTAGTGATCTCAAATGACCAAATTAAGAACTTATAGCAAATGTGCAAGTCATTGAACCCCTGGGTAATAGTGACCATAATGTTATATCATTTAATGTCTGGTGCAAAAAACAAATATATACTGGGACAACAAAAACCATGAATTTTGGAAAAGCTAATTTTTGTGCCTTGAGGGCTGCCCTACAGAGTATTGATTGGGGCATTAAGTTTTCAGCCAAAAACACAGAACAGAAAAATGGTTGTCATTTAAAATGATATTAAATCATTACTGTTCTCAATTTATTCCCTTAAGAAGTAAATATAGAAGCTCTAAGAATCATCCTATGTGGCTTAATACAGAAGTAAAGAAGTTAATAGGGAAGAAGAGAAAGGCATTTAAAAACGACAAATCTGTTGGGACAGAAGCTGCATTTAATGAATATAAACACTGTAATAAATGTTGTAAATCAGCAATCCGGAAGGCAAAGAAAAGAAATGAAGAGTTAAATGCGATGGAGGTGAAAACTAACCCTAAAAAGTTTTTTACATAAATTAATAGTAAAAAGATGCAGGTTGAGAGTGTTGCTCCATTAAATAATGGTACCAGTATGGTTGTAAAAAGAAAAAACTTACACTCGCACACCCTGGCCGTCCATGCTTGAGAAAGGGGTCACGCCCTGAAACGTTGCATCCGCAATAAACGAGCAAGGTTATACCTGCTAGTAGTACCCATGTTGTGCCGGTGTGTTCTGTGACCAGTATGGTTGTAACAGATACAGAAAAGGCAAATGTGTTAAATCAGTTTTTTATGCAGTGTATACAATAGAGGAGTCTGAGTTCCCAGGCTCACTTTATAGCTGCACTAATGGCTCAGCTCAATCTAGTCAGTGACTGACTCAGGATATGATTCATAAAGCTTTAATAAAAATTAATGTAAACAAGGCTCCTGGGCCTGATGGCATAAACCCCCGGGTTCTAAGAGAGCTTAGTTCAGTTTTAGACCAGCCCCTATTTCTGATTTTCTCAGATTCACTTTCATCTGGTATGGTGCCTATGGATTGGAGAAAAGATGATGTTATTCCAATATTTAAAAAGGGATTACGATCTCAGCCTGGCAATTATAGGCAAGTAAGCTTGACAAATTATTTGAAGGCTTGTTAAGGGATTGTTAAGGGATCACATTCAAAATGTTGTCCGAGTGAATGGCATTATGAGCAGCAATCAGCATGGCTTTATGAAGGATAGGTCATGTCAGACAAATTTGATTGCTTTTTATGATGAGGTAAGTAAGATGCTGGACAGTGGGGGGCAGTAGATGTGATCTATTTGGATTTTGCCAGAACATTTGATACTGTGCCCCACAAACGACTGCTTTCTAAACTAAGGTCTGTTGGGCTTAATGAAGTCGTTTGCACATGGATAGGAAACTGGCTACAGGATCGGGTACAGAGGGTGGTTGTTAATGGGACATTCTCTACTTGGAGTAAGGTTCTTAGTGGGGTCCCCCAGGGCTCAGTATTGGGTCCACTTTTATTTAACTTGTTCATTAATGACTTAGGGGAGGGTGTTGTAAGTAATGTATCAGTGTTTGCAGATGACACAAAACTATCCAGCCCAATAAATTCCATCCAGGATGTGGCATCCTTGCAACAGGATCTTGACAAACTGGCAATCTGGGCAGCTAAGTGGCAAATGAGATTCAAAGTGTAAAGTCATGCACCTGGGATGTAAAAATATGCAAGCCACTTATACCCTTAATAGGACTGCACTAGGCAAATCCATTATGGAAAAAGACCTTGGAGTCCTTGTAGATGATAAACTTGGCTGTATTAGCATTTAAATTTGGTATAATAGCTCCTTGGAACACATTTTTTGGCATTGTCCAAGGATTCAACCTTTATGGAAAAAAGTGGAAGTCTGTCTCAAAAAATTACCAGTAAACCTTGTCCATATTCCCCCATATATGTCATTATTGCATATAAAAACAATTGAATTACCCCCCAAAGAGAGAATCTTATTTAATCATATATTTATAGCAACGAGAATGCAGATAGTAGATAACTGGAAATCTGAACATTTACCAAGATTTGAAGACATCCTTAAGATGGTGGAGTTCAACCTACGAGCAGAAAAGTCCTGGGCAATGAAATCAGACAACTTACAACCATTCCTCAATAGAACTAGCTTATGGTCCTCATTATATCCTCAGTCAAAATTATTTGAGATATAGCTTCTTGAAGCACTGAATTCTTGACCTCCCACAGTCCTATATTTTCTAGTTGACTCTGTGTAATATTTCCATCAGACAGAGAAAAATGAATAACTAAGTCTTAAGCAATTTGTCCGGTTGGATAATTTCCTTTTTCTTTAGTTCCCCCTTAGATTTAGGTTTAGATAATTTAAAAACAGTTACCTGATGACCATGGGGTAAAATCGTTTATTTAATAAAAATGTATCATTAAGTAATAAAAATATAGTATTCCACAAGTTTATTGTTAAGTGTCACACATCTTATGATACATATTAATATAAAGATGTGGATGCGTCTTCCGGAGGTTGCCAGGGAGACTCTGCTCCACTTTGATAACACTGTTTTACAGTTAGTGGAATATTGGTAATTTGTTTATTGTGCTGCGATGCTGATGTTGGTCCGCTGCATATATGTACAACCTTTAATGTAAACATATTACTTATTTACAACATGCCTATTTTTTCTTTCTCTTTCCAATGGCTGTAATAATTTTCTTGAAAAACCCCAATAAAAAACATTGAAACATAAATTTGGTATAATAGCAACAGGAAAAGTTCATTTGACATTGATTTGCTCAATAAATATATAATTTGCTCTTTTCAAGATGGTGCTTTACAGTACCAGTCTGGAAGCATAACTCCAATGGAGAGGTAATGGTTCTATATTGTAAGTTTGAATAACAGTGTTGTCCCTTATAACCAAAGGTACAATATATATATCTCCTGGGTGTTATATACTGCACTCAGGCACCACTACAGCAAGTATTAATGTGATAAAATGTGATATATATATATATATATTGTTTTTGCAGGCACTCACATTAATACTTGCAGTAGAGGTGCCTGGGCATGCAAGTGTGTATGTGTGTGGGTGTATATATATATATATGGCAGCACTGAATAAAGAAACTTAATGCAGGTATCAGAGTGCAGTACAAGGGATCCACTCCTTCAGAATACAAACGATTCAGCAGGTCACAGCACTACCATAATTCCTTGCATTGCTTTTAATGAATTTAAATCACATAACAGTGATATATAATGGCCAGACAGCAACGTTAACATTTAGGAAGCATCTACTTTCTTTATCAAGCCATAAATGTCTGGTCTATCTTTCACAGGTTTAGAAAGCACATCAAGTTATCAACCACATGATACGATCACATGATGCAATCACATGACCCATAATCTCTCTTAGAGAAATTATGCACCATTATAATCTATAGGCCAATACACATAAACGAGCATCTGTAAATATTTACAAAACACTTTAATATTTTTGTTTCATTTGTAGGTTTTCTACATCTACTTTTAGGACTTGTTTGAAAAGCGGATGTTTTAGGTCTCATTCATATTAAAAAATATATATATATCTTCACACTCATTACAGAACAGGAGATGACAAGACCATTTCACAAGACATTCTCTCACAAAGCTTATTGTGTCCACAGATGATCCCCTTTGCATTGATATATAGAAGCAAAAGATGCCATAATATGCCTTTGCAGATTGGTACTGCATGTATAATTTAATGAAACGGCACCCCTAGGGAATCATTTAAAGTGTTGCCACCCCTGTAATAAAGTAAGGCAGGGGGTGTATGTTCACCTTTAAATTGCCAGGTGTGAGATATAATGTATAAGCAAACAAAGCTGCAATTTCTTTGAAAATACCATGGGTAGATTATTTTTCAAAATAAGTTATAACTCAGTTAAATAGGTAAATGAGCTGCAGTCTGTCATGGGTTTAACGACTGTATATGGCTCAGAGGCAGCAGTACAGACGCTATTGTACATAAATGCACACACTGTAATATTAGAACTGATAAGCTGCCAGTGACATGTTTATAAAGTGCAGATTGGCACCTCCAGTACACAGGAAATGTAAGTATTGTTTGGCACAGTAGACCTTTAATAACCCTTACTACCCCTTTATCTTTTAGGAATGCTGGTTTAAGATTAATGAGAGACTCTACCTGTGACATAATAGATCTACTCTTGTTTTTTTAGTTCAAGCACTGAGATTCATTTCCCTATTCATGTATAAAGTGTCATTCGTTCCTGTGCCCAGGGGTTATACACATAGATATGAAATGCATGTCCTTCCCCAAATAGAAAGCAGGTCTGGCATCTTGAATAATTGACACTAAGGAATATAAGAGCTGCATGGGCTGAAATGAAATCTTCTTGTCTTGCAGTTTCCAGATACCATGGAACCTGTCCTCTCATCCAGTCATGCCGTTTCCCAAGAGTGCCAGCGAGTTCTGAAAGAGATGACTGATGGGATGCCAATGGACAAATGGACCCCCCACTTTCTGTTCTACCTAGAAACGTCTACCTAGAATCACAGTGTTGCTTACATATTTCTATAGTTTTTTCACTGTTCTTGTATTATACCATCCCAAGACCAGTACATGCACCCAAACGTATTTATCAACATTGCACCTAGTTTGCGCCTAGCCAATAACCCATTGCAACCAATCAAATGTTTTCAGCAGGCTAAAAAAATAACTACTCCCTGACTGGTTGCTATAGGTTATTGCCAATGTGCAAATTAGCCATAGGAAAATTAGTCTTACCTTACTAAATACACAGGAGCCTCCCCCAGGGTTGCACTGAATCAGGATTTGGTCACCCCAGAGATGTCTATAGGACTGTGAATGGCCAAACTGACTATTGTTCAGTTTTATGATTGCCCTCCTATCTGATTATTTAAATTAGTATACAGAATTGAAAATGATATTCGGACACCATTTTTTTCACCCCACTTCCCTCCATTAAGAAGGTCACCATAGCCCATCACCTTCAACATTTATGGGCAAATTTATCAAAATGTAAATTCAGATTTTAATAAATAAAATCTCACCCACATTATATTCATTCCATTTGATAAACCATGTTGAATGGCTGCAAGTGAAGTCTCCGCCATGTTTTTACAGTGCTCAATTAGCTGTATCATTATACTTATTATAGCATTATATTTGCAAGATGTTTGGGGGCCAGTAGTATTGCTACTCTTTTCTATGCATTTTGTATTTTGCTTGGAATGGATTGACCTTTCATTTTTTGTCATTTACTACTCTCCAGGAATTAATTGATATCAACCAACATTACTTAAGTGTGATAGGTGTTGGGACCCATCTTTGGAAACTATATGTCAAGTGACTAAATCACATAGACTGTAAAGTAAATTAACTGGAGCTGGAGGAGGGGTTTGTGCAACAACTTTGCTTCAACTTGGTAAGTGCAGTATACTGTTAATTATTTAACTGATTGCCGAAGCTATATTATCTAGATATTTGATTGCAAAACGAGGCAAAAGATTCCAGATTCTTGTATTAGAAATTAGAAAAAAAATTGTAAAGGTCAATCCTGTGATTTGCAAGAAAACCCAAAAACTTTCAAAACTTTTGTTAAGAGAAAATCTTAATAATTTAGTATAACTGTAAAATGACCAATGACATCTGAAATTTAGCAGAACAAGCACTCATGAGGAAACTTCGGGCGACTTCGGAAAACGAAGGGGAGATGTCGCCCCAAAGAAGAGGCTATTTATCGCCGGGCAACTAAATCTTCCCAAATCTGAGAGTGTGTCTCTGCCCTTAGGGGCAGACACATATAGCTACTAGTAGCAGCAACTTGTCGCTCTGGAGCTACTAGTAGCTATGTGTGTCTTCCCCTAAGGGCATAGACACACGCTCAGATTCGGGAAGATTTAGTTGCCCGGCGACAAATCTCCTCTTATTCAGGGGCGACTAATCACCTCTAACTGCCTCCAGCCGGGTAGAATATAAAAATCGCCGGTGGGATGGCACTTGGAGTGCTTTCTATTTCCGAAGTCACACGAAGTTTCCTCGTGAGGCGACTAATCTCCCCGAATCGCAGCTTGTGTCTCTGCCCTAAAACACACGTAGTGCCTTATCAGAGCCAATTATCACTTTTGTCTGTTTTGTAGGCGTGACAAGTAGCTGCTACTAGTAGCTATGGTGAGATTTTGGGGGGGGATTTGCTGCCATATATATTCTTGCAATTATGACTGATAAAATCAATATACAATAACTCTTGACACTGCTGTAAAGCAATGCAATTTAAAAGGTGAGTTAAAATACTATTAAATAATTTCCATTTGGTGTCAGGTTTATTAATTCCTATTCATTTATCAATCAAAATTAGAGTTCATAATTTGATAAATCCCCATTTAAAAATCCAATAGGAATGAATAAAAAGTGGTTGAGCTTTTCTGTGGTGAGCTCTATTCTCACATTTTGATAAATCTGCTTCAAAGTGTGATCATTTCACCAGATTTTAAAGACCAAAAACAAAATAATTAAATACAGAGCACTTGAAAAAACTCTTTATTCCTGTTCTACTGTCTGAAAACACCTGAACTACAAAAGGTGATAGGAAGGCGAATAATCCTTTTAAAGAATTAATTTTTTTCTTGAAAAACATCAAGAGTTTACTACTGAGTGGAAAATAGGAAAATGCCAAGTTCTGATTCAATTAACCTTTTTGTGCCCCATTAGATACGGATCACGCAGTGGTGGAAACAGTCAAACAGGAACTCACAGACTATGGATTCCAGTGCTGGGAGTCAAGTATCTGGGCCCTGGGAGTTACTGTACATTTGGCCTCATCTCTGACTGAGGATGCTAGAGAAGCATTCAGTAATTTATGATCGACAAGATGACTGCTGCAAGACAATTTACAAAATGCTGCTGCATCAGCCCTTGCTTAAAAGGTCATTTATGTTGTTCCAAAAGAAGATGTGCCAGCTGACATTGTCAGTCCCCGCTGTGCATGTAGTGATACATATTACAGAACAACATTTCACCCTTAAATTTAATGCCAAAAACACTGGTGCGAAGAGATATAGGATTTTCATTCTGTATTTATAAACCATTATTTTAAATTGTGACCAGCATTGCTGTTCACAGTAACATTCTGGGAATTTCTTCACACAAGCTGTATGAAGCAGGGTTACTTAATATACATGTACTGTTAAAAAGAAGCAGAAATAGAAAACCCTTCTGGTGGTGTTCAACTTCAAGTCCCTGCTACACCAGCCTATAGCTGTTATTGCCGTTTTGGGAGATGTTATTTGGCTACATCTAAAGGACACGGGTTGGACAGCCACATACTCCTGTATGAAAGACTATTCTGTATCAGACCTTCCCTCGGCCAAAAGACTTTGCCTGTCATTGACAAGAGAAGCTGTAAATGAATGCAACATAAATGTTTGGATTAAACACAAATGATCTTGGTACCAAGTGCATCCATAATCCCGGTCTGTGTAGGGAAACATAAGGCAAGGCATAAGGGTCTCTGTTATATAGCACAAATAGATGTATTTTATACAACATTCCTCATGTAGTGAACACAAAGATATATATCTTTTAATTGTCTTTCTGTTATGACTTGTTTTTGTATATATGTGAATGTTGGCTTGCATTAAGGTGGCCATCGATGTAGAGATCCGCGCGTTTGACGATGTCGACAAACTAGCGGATCTCTCCCGGATATGCCCACATTGAAGTGGGCGATATTGGGTTGATCCAATCGTGGGCCAGATATCGATCTGGAAAGCCCGTCAGAGGGCCCCACACACGGCCAATAAGCTGCCGATCAGGGCAGGGGCACACGGGCAGATTCGGGGGAGGGTTTAGTTGCCTGGCAACTAATCGTCACTTCTTCGGGGGTGACAATCTCCCCGAACTGCCTTCCGCCTGGTGAAATGAAAAATCATCTGTGGCAATGCACTCGCGGCGCTTCGATTTCTGAAGTCGCCCGAAGTTTCCTTGTGGGGCGCCTTCGGAAATCGAAGTGCCGCGAGTTCCATTGCACTGGCGTTTTCTCATTATAGTAGGCAGAAGGCAGGGGGAAGGCAGTTCGGGGATAAATCGGGATATCCCCGAACTGCCTTCCCCCTGCCTTCTTTCCTTTCCTTTAGAGTCTCATGGAACTGTGCTTGTTATTTTTGCTCCCATTCAAATTCATTGTTGCATGGTCCAAATGCAAAATGCAATTAGTTATGGTGCAACTTTAATTGACGTCATAAATAGTGTTATTTACATGAAGATCGGAGCACTGCATTGTTATCGGATTTCTCTCCCACTATTCCATGGCTTTGTAGATAAGGGTGAACTCCCCTGCAGTGCCCTCTCTGTACTTTCACTATGGACATCTCTTTGAAACAAGATGACATCATGGCTACAATTATGGCATCACAGGCTCCTTCTAGTGCCGCTTTTTAAAAATAAAACAAAGACCCCTGTATTGCATATCTTAGGAATTAAAAAGCCTTAGAACTATTTTTTTTTTTTGTAGTGGGGATTTAGTACTGTTTGATTCAGCTAATGCCGTTGTTTGCACCAATGCAGTTTGTCTGCCTATGCACAGATGGCAGATTTTCTTTTGCTATGGCCGTCAGCACTTGTTAATTTCTGCTCTGATGAATTGATTCAAACGAGGCAGTGACATTATGTAAGATACGATAAGGCAGCAGCAGGGCCGGGCCAGGGGGAAAATGTCAGAGGAAGTAGATAAATGGGGAGAGAAATGACGGAGAACAACAACATGACAATTAGAAAGACAAAATAAAAAGGGAGTCACATGAAACAAAAATTAATTTGAACTAAGCTGGAAAGATACAAACCCCAGCAAATCAGTCTAGACACCACGTCCTTTTGTTTATAACACATAACTGTTCATTGTTTCCCTTGCACTAAACTCACAGTTCTTTTCTCTGTAAACTCTAGTGTTTTCATTTTACTGTTGTTCTTTGTTCTTCTTATAGACCCTGCTTCTTGTGATAAGAATTTGCATATGCCATTATATATAACATATATAACAGAGAAAGCTGAACATCAAGCCTCCTTACATGCCTGTATTTATCCCGTTATTTGCTTATGTCTGGACTTGCCTAGATTAGCAGCGAAACTGTCACACATTTGTATATACATTGTCATTGATGGGTAGCAACCGCCGACGAGATTGCATTTTGATTGCTCAGAAATGTCAGACAGAACACTACTTGTCCCATAGCCCCTCTACAATCAGAAAATGATATGGATAAATGTTTCCATGTCAGCCCCAAGCACGTACAGACACAGTGCTGGGATAGATAATTATCCAAGCAACAAGCAGTGCAATCCCCATTCTTCATTGAATTATTCACTCAGTATCATGGCTGGTACTGAAATAACTTCTGCCCCATCTTCGCTTTAGCTTATTGTTTGGAAAATAAATTGACACATATAGTGATTCTCCAATATTTTGTACAGTGAATACCGTTGTAGGGGAAAGCTGCTCTGGCATAAATATACACAAGATAAATATGCACAAAATAAATGATGGTCACACATGAGTATCTTAAAATAAATAAACTGTACTCCACAAACATAGGGAATGATTGGGAAGTAGAAAGTTTTTGTTCATACAAAGCAAAAACAAATGGATCCAAGAACGTTATCTTTGAGGGGACAGCATTCAAAGCCTCTCTAAATGAAAAACATCATACATAATACTTGAAGTGCAAGCTCCTAGCCACAGTTCTTCTATAAGCCGTTTCCTGCTTCAGCTTGTGGGGAGCACTACTCTCTCTATACTCAGTCAATCAGCAGCATATTCAGTTAGTAAGACCACTGCAGAAAAAGCATGAGCTCCCTCCTGTGGCTAAAGAACATAGCAGCTACAAAGGGACATATTAAGATCAGCCTGTGTGCATCAAGACATGTACAAACATTACGCAAACTCTTATAGATACGGATGTCATATATTTTTTTTTTTCTGCAGTTAATGTTTATACAGGTATAGGATGTATTATCTTGAATGCTTGGGGCCTGGGGTGTTTTATATAAGTCATTTGGATCTCCATAACTGTCTGCTAAAAAATTTGCATGAAATAAACCCACCAATCTTGATTTACTACAACTTAGTTCAGATCAAGTACAAGGTAGAAGGCCTTATTGTAATTTGGAGCTTTCTGGATAATGGGTTTCCAGTTAAGGGATCCCAAAACTTTACTTTACTTTAACAAGCATTTACAATTTTAACATGATGATTAACAAGACACGACTCATTCGTCGAAAAATACACTGTGGGCTGTAGTATTTTATTAATATGTTTTTTTTCCCATGTTTTCACTTCCCAGTATAAAGATCTTGACACCACAGCTATGCAGTATCCATACCTCCCAACATTTTGGAAATGGAAAGAGGGCCAAAAAGATTTGCCGGGCTGGTGAATTTTTTTTGACCGCACCCATTTTTGTGGCCACCCCCCAATTACCATGTCCATTTTACAAAATTTGGCAGGATATGAAAGTTTGAAATAATTTTTGTGGTTTTTATGCGTTATTAGAGTTTTGCCAATGAAGGTGACTTGTCCTTTTAGCTGTGAGTCTAAGTTCTCCCAAGAGACCTACTTATCTTATATTGTTACAAAAGTATTTAAGTATCTATTCTGTAGTCTTTGCCAAAAGGCAATTCAGTTAAAAACTTTGTATCTTTTTCTGGCTGTTCAGTGCAGAAGATCAAAGAGAAAGTATGGACATTTCAGTAACAATCTGGGGACTGCAGGTTGAGCTGTCAAAATTGGGACTGTCCCACGAAAAATGGGACAGTTGGGAGGTATGAGTTTTATCCCAAAATGCTTTTCTCTTGTTTTTGTTACGCAGACCAATTTTCTTCAAAATTGTAACATAACAAGATAGGTTGAAGAAAAACACACGCCCATCAAGTTTAATCCGTTAATTCACTCCAGAATGAAGGGCAGGATACATTTAACAATCTAATGTATAATACTCTAAAACCTGTCTAATACCCTAAAAACTCATGGTAGGATAAAGCAATTACAATAGAATGTATAATACTACAAGAACATATGACAGAGTGATTTTATAATCCTAGAACATATAGAACATATCATTGGTTAAATTCAGTACAGATTTATTGTTTAATAGCCATGGAACACATCAGGTTAAATACAGTTAAAATGACACATAATATACCCTAAGAATACACAGTAAAATTAATGCAAAGTAAATATCAAGTTCACCATCCCAGGAGAAAACAAGTTCATCATGGATATATAGATTATTAGCCATAGAAAATAAAATAATGAGCATGAAACACCCACTTTTTATTCTTCTTCTAGGCTAGTTATTTCAAAAGCATGCTACAGTCATGATCAAAAACTTTAATACATTGGACTCAAAGAAGAACACCTGCTTAGACTCTATAATACACTTACATGAACCTAAAAAGAAAGCATTAAAGGACCAGTAACCAGGAAGAGACTGACCCTCAGCGAGATTTGCGAGTTCATCAGCAACCGCTTCCTTTGCTACCGAGAGAAGTTTCCAGTCTGGCAGAACTCCATCCGCCACAACCTCTTGCTCAACGACTGCTTCGTAAAGACTCCCCGGGAACCCGGCAACCCCGGCAAGGGAAACAACTGGACTCTGGACCCGGAGTCAGCCGACATGTTTGATAATGGCAGCTTCCTGTGAAGGAGAAAAAGGTTCAAAAGGCAAACAAGTAGCGAGGGACCCCAGCAGCTTCTTGCCTGCCGCCTTTGGATATGGACCTTACGGCTATAACTATGGGCTGCAGCTGCACCACTACCACCAGCACCACCACCCCGGTGCCACCTTCTCTTTCCAGCCCACCCGAGGACACACTGTCATTAGAATAGCCAGGGAGAAGAAATCAAGCACCGCAGGATGGATGTTCGCCCTGTCGCCTTTTCTGAAGAGGAGGAGAAACGGAGTTTCGGAAAGTTATTTCTTAATTAAGGCTTTGCTATTTTAAAGTTTCATTTGTCTTGGTGGGTTTTTTCAATGTATAATAAAGAATTTTTAAAAAAAATATTTCGATGTTACGGGTCCTTTAACCAACAGTGCTGGCTAAATCAATAAGTTATAGTACTTTGGCACAGATGTACTGAGCTTCATTCTGACCATAGATTGCTTCTCCGTGACAGCCAGGCAGATCCCTCCCTTCTAATGCTCATTTCTTACAGCCAGGCAGTTACCTCCCTTCTCCTGCTCATTTCTTCCTGCTCGGTTATTGCGATTGGAGGATTGAGAAGCTGTCAGTCAAATCAAAGAAGGGAGTTTTCCCTGCAACTCCCTTCTCCTGATCCTACACTGTCCCACAACAACAGCTGTATTTTCCCTGCAACTCCCTGCACATGAACAAATACTGTTCCACAACAGCAGCTGCACCTTGGTTTCCCAGGAACTCCCTGCACCTGATCGTATACTGTCCCATAACAGCTGCAGCTTTGTTTTCCCTGCAACTCCCTGCACTTGAGCACATACTGTTCCACAACAGCAGCTGCAGCTTTCCCTGCAACCAATAATCCATGCCATTATCATTCAGCACTTGCTATTTGTAAAGTTGGTGAGTGTACCCTGTGGTGCCCAGTCCCTCAATATCAATTTATTTTAACATCATTTATTTTATGCACGAAAACACAGCAAATTTGGGAAGGTCCATGTCTCTTGAATGCGCCAACACCAAATATATATAGTTTGCAGATTTCTCACTTGTATAGGTCAAATTCTCCCAGCAGTTATCCAGGTGCTCCCAGAGTTTAGTTTTAAAAACACTGAAGGAGGACTCTCTCCGGAGAGTTTCAGGAATGACATTCCAAATATAAGGAGTCGCAAGAGAGAAAGGTTTAATACGGGAAACAGCAGTAGTAGTGGGGGGTACAACCAAGCGGTTGCTCTGAGAGGAGCGGAGGTTTCGGCCAGGAACATATAGAGAAACAAGAGATGAGATGTAGTTAGGTGCAGAGGAATGAAGGGCTTTGAAGGTTATGAGGAGGAGTTTATAAGTTATTCTTTGTTTTATAGGAAGCCATGATAAGGACTTCAGCAGGGGGGACTGTACCCTTTTGGATAAGAGGAGGATAATTCTGGCAGCAGTGTTTAATACAGACTGTAGAGGGGAGAGATGGGAGTTAGGGAGGCCAGTTAGTAGAAGGTTACAATAATCTAGTCTGGATAGGATGAGAGCATGCATGAGCGTCTTGGATGTATCAGGTGAAAGGAAGGGACGGATTTTGGCAATATTGTGCAAGAAAAAGTGACAAGTTTTGACAGTGGTGTTTTCGTTAGGTTGAGTTTGAGGTGGCGCTGGTTCATGCAAACTATTCATTTTTGGAAATGAGATTGTGACAAATTCAAAATGGGTAAATATATCTTTCTACTCCAAACTACCAAGTTGCATTTCTTTCCTAAACTTATAATTTTTTTATAAACGTGTTGGTCCACTGAACAGTTTGATGCCCAATAGCTTTACCTAACTATGAGCCTTTTCGGGGCCTTCCACACAAGCTATCATTTCCGACAACTGCAAAATCAACGCATTTACAGCATTTTATGAGGGGAAAGCTACAATAAAGTACACTCACCCTAGAAAGCCATATATGTTTGGAAAGTACGCATTCCCCCCGACTACAAAATGGGTACACATGTCTTTCTACTCTAAAGTAGCAACCCGCAAAGCTTTCCTAAATTTGATGACATTTCTGAAAATCACTTAAAAAAGTCCACTTTGCAGCATCTTATCTGGCACATAATATTCTGTACCAAGATAAAACACCCTAAATATGAACTCCTGGGGTCCTCTGAACAGTTTGATGCTCAATATGCATACACAAACCCCTGTTGACTACAGTAACGTAGTGGGGTAGACTTGGGAAGTAAGGCTTTATACTTTTAATAGAGTAATTACTAATAATGGATCCAGAAATGGCAATTGATTTGAATGACAAGGGACAGACCTATGTGAAACAGAAGTCAGAGCCATGCTTTTGTTCCTCACTGAAAAGCTGCCCACTGAATATTTCACAGTAAGCCAGGCTTTGTGGTCACAAATTCCTAAATTATCTCTGAAGTGTCAGTTCAGAACTCACACCAGCACAAGACTGATCTGCTGGGATTTGGGTTTCAGGAGGAAAGGCATTATCATTGAATCATGTTTCAGCTGAAACAAAGACCACTCATTGTTGGATAAGATGAAAACCAGTCTTCTTTATAGAAGCTTATACATCCCAGGAGCATGAAGGACCATCTTAAACCAAACAAAGGATGGGCTATGTATCAAGCAGCCTGCTAAAGCACACTGTAGCTCATCAATTATTTAATATTCTCTCCTTTTGCAGACATGTACAAGGTCATTCATCAAAGTGTCCCAGCTGCAAGTAGAAAAACAAATATATGTATCACACACAGTTACATTCAAAGTATATATAAGTTGTATTTGTATTCTATGTTGCCAGTCTGAAATAGGAAACAAAATCATGAATATAATTATCAGTATTGAATATAGAGATAAATCATATGTTTTGTTATTTGGACACCAGTGCAGCATTTACCTCTAACTATATATCTTCGTATATTTTAGAACAAAATACATTTATTACAACTAAACAAAATAAATAATTAATAGTGTTTATAAAATATTTACTCGGAAGATAAGACGGGGTTGTAGTGTTTGACAGTATGGAAAAATAACTAGTAGTTGTGTACAATTATGTCTGAATATGTTCTCTCTTATTAGGAAAATATTCCTCCTTTTACTGCACAGGGTGCCTTATTTATCTGGGTGTCTGTATATAAAAGAAGCCATGATTGCTCAGTTAAAGGAACTTCTAGTAGTCTTTAATGTACAGATAAACCACTTCCTAACTGGGCCTATAATGTGCCCCCACTATTTGAATGTACTAGTCGAGTATAATGCACCGATAGTCCAATCCTTTATTGTGCTAGTTTACATTGTTGTCACGGTCGGCACCCTAAATTCAGAACCAATGCTAAGCACCCTGTTCTCGGCTCTTGCTTCCGCCTTTAACAGTCGCCTTTCACCTCGGGAGGAGCCCTCGGTATCGGATGCCGCCAGGTCTTAATAAGAGAGGTGCCAAGCGAAGGGTTCTGAACGAGCAAAGGGGCACAACGGTAAAGCAAAGTCTTTTGGGCAGAAGGTCACAGTACAAGGCATAGACAGAAAGCGTAGACAGATCAGGTCGGGTCGGGCAGGCAGAGTACAAGCGGAGTCAGGCAGGCAAGGATCAAACCAGGAGATCAATCAGAAGGGATTTGGATACAGAAGAGTCTGTTACCAGGCAGGGTCAGGATTTCAGAAATCAGAATAGTCATTAGCAGGCAGGGGTCACAACAGGTAATCAGATCACAGAATTTAGAAACTTAACAGCACAGAACCACCACCAGGAACTCACTAGTAGAAAACCTATAACGGGCAAAGAATTGCACACTGGAATTTTCCTTTTATAGTGTTTAGATTTCAATGCAATGCGCACTGGCGTCATTACGCCAGCTTTACTGCGCCTTTAAATCTAGCAGAGACGTGCCGCGTGCGCACTAAGGAACCGGCGTTTGAGAAGAGGAAGACCGGTGTGGCGGGCGTCCCCACCAAGAGAGCGGCGGGCGTTCCCGCCGGCCCACTAGACCACCAGGGTGAGTAGCCCTCACAATTGTACAGTCAATCCATCCCCTAATTTTGCTGAATAAAATCATAAGGACAACCCATTTCCTGTATGTACAAGACGAATGCACAGACTTTGTCTGTAATGCTTAGAGAATTTGCACAGGTTCTAAGGACAAAACGTTGGAGAGGTTCCAACCCCACTTAGGATCCCATGCTAGAGTAGATGTAGAGGGGTGGTGAGATGTAACTGGAGACATCACAATCACATAATATTTATAGATGAGTGCCTAGACCTACTCATTGCTGCATAGAAGAAGGAACCATTTAATTAGCTGTTCTCCCCAAGTAGGTCCTGTTTGCAGCTTCTGGGAAAGCAAAGATATAGAAGGTAAATGTACAGATAGAGATTAACTAATGTTTCCAGGCAAGTATAAATGCCATAATGAACGTAACTTACATTGTTTCTAACATATGATTCCCAACTTCAGGATGGCATTTCAGTATATAACATGTCCTTCAGATTTGTGTGTCTTGTATGAACTTTTAGCAATTTTGAATTAAATTAATTAAAGTAATATATTAGAACATTCATTTTTCTGATTAGGATTTTGCCTTTTATGAATTACAACTAGTCGAGAATAAGCGAGGATTTAGTATGCGCTGACGAGTTTACATGACTTTAATACCCTTGAGCACCATCATTCTATATTTCCCTTTTTATTAAGACTTTATATATGTTTCACTGGTGTGCATCCATAGCTTTCAGTGTAATATAATATCATGCTGTGAGCAGCTTTCTGTTCTGGAGAACAGCAAGGGATGGGTAGCAAAAAAAATTCTCCCTCCAGTATTTTACTTTTATTTATAGAAAGGCAAATATAGTGATAAATATCTGAAGTTCTGTTAATATGTAGTAGAAGCATGGTAATTACTCTTTTTTTCTCATCAACCTTCATAAAATGCCTATGGAAAAAATCCATTCTTTAAAAAAAGTCCTATTATATTGATTGATATTTCATAAAAAAAGGGGAAAAAATCTGGCAATTTTCCCTGTTTCTCTGGATGATTAATAAGAACAGCCAATTTCTGAGCTTAAAAAGTTGCTCCTAATTACAAATTAGGTCTTAACCAGCCCTGCAATGATCTGCTGAGGATGATTTGGCAGAGCCCACTTTCATTCCGCAAGTATCATCTAATTTTAGTTAAATATAATGTAATCAATGGCAGATGTCTGATATGAAATATGAAGGTGCTGATATGCACTTCTTGTAGAAAGGAAATGTGTTTTTAATCTCATTAGTGCCTGGAAGGATCATTAAACATCTCCAAAGTTGTGTGCCAGGCATGGCGACCTCTAGGTTCCTGAACAGGTTTTCATTTTTAGCTACAGATGTGAAGGAAGCATAAACATTACTCTTCAGTGTTGACACCTTCCTTGCAATGGCTCAATAACTCACAATAACATGATGTAACTATCTTCATTTACAAGAGATCTGTTACCTAACACCATAAGAAAGATTAGTGGCTCACCATCCCTCGCTTTCCCCACAAATTGGTGTGTAACACCAGAACGCTGTTCTTTATATCTATTATCTGCACTCAAGCAGGTTTTCCTTAGCTTAAAAAATACATTTGCTTAGTGCAGCCAGTGCACCCTGGACGGTCTTGCATCTGGTCTTGTCGCCCGACAACAAATCTTCTCTTCTTCAGGGCGACAATTCTCCCCAACCTGCCTTCCCACCAGCTAAAATGTAAATCGTCGGCGGGATGGCACTTGGAGCGATTCATTTTCCGAAGTCGCCTAACAAGGAAACTTCAGACGACTTTGGAAAACGAATTGCTCCGAGTGCCATCCCGCCAGCGATGTACTTTTTAGCCGGCAGGAAGGCAGGGGAAGTAGTTCGGGGAGATTAGTTGCCCCGAAGAAGAGGAGATTTGTCGCCGGTCGACTAATCTCCCGAATCTGCCTGTGTGCCCTGACCCTAAGTCTACTTACAAAAATGTTAACATTTATCAAAGTGGTTGTACACCTTCCAAACACTTTTTTTTCAGTTGAGTTGTTTTCAGATTGTTCATCATAACAAAGACTTTTTTTCAGTTGCTTTCCATCTTTTATTTTTTACCGGTTTCCCAAAATTGAAGTTTAAAGTGTAACGTTCCTCTTTCTAGTGTTTCAGTCCGGCAGTTCAGTGATTCAGGAGCATCTGAACTGTTACAATTTGCTACATTTAGTTGCTGCAATTAGTTGATACATTTCTCAGCAGCATCTGTGGAATATTAGCAACTATTGTATCAATTCTATTATTAGTATTATCAATTCTATTATTATTATTATTATTAACATGTAGTTTTAGAGCGCCAACATATTGCGCAGCATTGATTCTAACAGCTGCCTTTAATTCAACTCAGGGATTTTGCTCAACAAATGTATCAATGTAGAACAATTAAGCGCAGGTGACCCTCCCCCCATGCTGTAGTGATGTGTGGGCTGGCCCAAAACCCGCGGGTTTACCAGCAGGTTGGGCATGTTTGGGCCGACTCCTGCACGAAATCTTTGGGTCTTCTCCTGCTCTCCCTGCCCGTGACCTAGCACTGCTGGCTTCTGGCGCCTAAATTTACAGACTTTTGTGATTTCACTGTGGGGTGGGGAGGGCATGGGTCTATAAATAGAGGGGGAATGCCGGGCAGGATAGGGTTGGGTGCGGGTCGCAAATCTCTTCACCCGCCACTACCATGCTGCTTTAGAATGTGAAAAATGTAATTTTACACTTCAATATTAGAAAAATGATCGCAAATAGAAAATAGAAAGTAATTGCAAAAAGTCTTTATTTCTGGTGAATTATCTAAAACCAACTGAAGTGTTTTAAGATGAACCCCTTTAACCACAATAGAATGGTTTAATTATATTTTAGTTAAGACCAAGTACAAGGAACTGTTTTATTATTACAGAGAAAAAGGAAATCACTTTTTTTAATTATTTGTTTAAAATGGAATCTATGGGAGATGGCCTTTTCGTAATTCAGAGCTTTCTGGATATCGGATCCTGCACCTGTATTTAAATTACAGCAAGTGTGCAATACTGCTTAAGTAGTAGGACAGTAAAAACAAAAACTGCACCAGGAATATGCATGGAGAACTGATTAGAAATACTTTGAAAAGCAGGTGGTAGGTACAGGGAATTTTGCACTGTAACAGAGGCTATTAAAGAGCTACATCCTAGAATATACCCATGTAAGGCACAT
The DNA here is from genome assembly GCF_017654675.1 of Xenopus laevis. NCBI lineage: Eukaryota > Metazoa > Chordata > Amphibia > Anura > Pipidae > Xenopus > Xenopus laevis. The sequence goes on from NC_054372.1 coordinate 135,663,246, forward strand.
GTTATTTAACATCATGTAAGGTGCAAAGGGGAGGCAACAGTGTTCCACCTTGGTACACTATATACCTTATTCTGTTTAATTCCAGGATGTCCTCATGTCAGGGGGCACTTTGGGGCAAATTCACTAACCTGCGCAGTTGCGCTAGCGCAGCCTTCGCCGCACTTCGCCTGGCAAATTTTCACCAGGCCGCCGCTAGTTCACTAAAATCCAAAGTTTCGCTCAGGAGGCGAAAGGTAGCGAAGTTGCGCTAGAGTTAATTCTTCAGGCTAAGCGAAGTTGCTTTAGCAAAGGCTAATTTGCATACAGTGCCAAATTTAAATTTGAATGGATGTGTATGCTACAGCATACACAAGCCCAGGGAAACTTAATAAAAGTTTACATAGGTGTTCTAATGCCCTACACATGTGCCCACAGTATATGCAAGGTGCCATATGTTGACAAATTTTGGGGAGAAGGTGGGCACCCTAAAAAATTTTTGCTCTTTTTCAGCGTATCACCCAAAAAACGCCAGCGATTTTTTTTTTTGGACTTTTTTTTCAACTTTTTTTTTTTACAAACTCTTATCTACTCTATTGAACTTCGCCTGCTCTGACCTGGCGAAGTAAACTCTGGCGAAGGAGGTAATGTTCACAAAAATAAAATCTTCACCAGCGTTAGGGTTTGAAGTTGCGCTAGGCTATCCACTTCGCTGTCGAATTTTCGCCAGGGTCACTGATAGTAAATTTGCGAAGTGCCAAATTGACATCACGCTGGCGAATTATCGCCAGCGTTAGCAACTTCGCATTTTAGTAAATTTGCCCCAAAGTCTCTGAAAACTGGCATAGAAAAGTGCCAGTATAGTTTTAAAAAAAAAACCCACTGTTTGAAGGAAAGAATGTGGCCATCTAACGTACTAGAAAGACCTACAATTAAATGAGCCCCCCCCAATTCATTGTCATTTGGAAATATAAATCCCCAAATTCTCATCCAAACTGTAAAAAACAACTAATCATGTAGAATTATATTCATTTTGCATTTTTAAAATAGCAGCCAGGATTGCCTGGCTCAAACCTATATTGCAGAGCATTAATCGTTAATGTCCATCAGCTCCACCCTTCCTGGCCCATCTGGTCTCAAAAGATACAGTATATTTAGGACACTGCAAAACTGTCACATTGGACCAATACAAGTCATGCTCATTTCCATGCAACAGAACTTTTACATTTCACATTTGCATGGCTGTGTAATGAAATCATGCTGCCAGCCAGTATTGGCCTTAACAATGAATGCATTTTAAAGGTTTGCGTGTGATGTAACCATAGGATGCTAATTGGTGTTTAGCAATCTGGGACATACAGGAGACAGTTTAATTTTTCTCTCTCACTCAGCTGAATAGATAATTACTACTTTGCCTATCATTAAGGCCTGATTGCCCCACTACTAATGAAAGCTGATAGGCTTCCTTTCAAAGCTATAGTGAACTATACAGAGAAACCATCAGAGAACAGCTGTGGGAAGACCAACCCAGACAGACTGACCCCAGACTTTGGTTGCAGACATCTGTCCCAGAAACTTGCTGTTGTGACATTATTAGTACTCCTTATTATAATATTCACATTAAACACTTTACTACAACCAAAGACAACTAAAGCACCCCATGATGCAAATGTTTGTGAAATAGGTCCCTTTGCTTAGATATATGGTCTATGAATGCTTGATTAATAGCAAACCCATAACTAGAAATGAGATAGAAGTCTCTGAATGAAGTATGTGATGAGTGCCAGGCTGCTGACAAGGGTACAAAGCTTTTGTTTCAGGTCAAAAAGTGATGAATTCTGTACTTGGCTGGTACTGCACTCTGCACTGATGAAGGCCTCAAAAGAGTCCCAACCTGGGAACCTTAGTATTATTACATTCTAAGGCATTAAATTCTTGCAATCCTGGCATATATCCATCTTGCATGGTTCTTTTAAATAACATTAAAAATTCCAGTAATCAGTGACAGAACCAAAGCATGGGAGTTCACAAATATTTATGACACTTCGATAGTCATTAACTTAATCTGTTAGACCCTACAAAGAGAGCATGAAGGAGGAGGAGGCACCCCAACGCTGTGCACCTGCTACAACACTGATACATTCACTGTCCTTCATTTTTCCTGTCTGCCTTTCTTCAAAACTTTAGCAAAGAGCTAATTAAACCAGGGTGAACGCATGTCTAGAATGACCTACATAGAGCTCTATTAAATGAAATGCACCTTAGCAGACTAGTTAGATGTATGTTATTAATAAGACTCTGGTATGGCATAAAAATAAGATAATTATCAAAAGAATTGCACCGAAAGAGTTAATAAATACAAGAGAAGCTGCAATAGCTCTACCTGTGACTGTCTCTAGCCAGGCGCTATCTATCATGGACATGACAGCTGAGATTCATTTGAAGACCAAGAAAATGCCAGCTAATCCTTTCTGTGAGACATTGATAGACTAGCAACTTGGGAAGGATTGTACAGCAGTAATGAAATTAGGCCTGAAACTGCTCGTGGATTGCAGATAATTACCCTTGTCTTTCACCAAAAATAACAACCTTCCAAAGTCATAAAACCCTTGTAGTCACTCCTGTCTTCACAAATACCATAGCCAAACATTCCTCTTCTGAATGGCTCCCCCAGTAATCCAAGTTTGTGTCTTATAATACCTTCTCAGTCAAGATATCTACCTAAGGACTCTTACACACGGCCGTATTTGCCTGTGATCCCCTGCGCTGCGGTTTCTTCCGTTCAGCCGCAGGGGAGTGCAGGAGTAATTGCACTCAATTATTGTGAAGGGGGCTGTACTCACACAGACGCATGTATGCGGCAAACGCAGGTGGGATGCAGTATGTTGCATTTCACCTGCGTTTGGTGCATACATGCGTCTGTTTACAGCTCCCTTCAGAATAATTGAGTGCGTCTACTCCTGCGGAAGAAAGCACAATGCAGGGGAGCGCTGGTAAAAATGGCCTTGTGTAAGAGCCCTAAGGCTAATGTCATCCCAGACTTTAACAGCTGGGTAAACCCACTTTGGAAGTTTTCCAAAGTGGATATAAGAAGGGCCACTAGGGTTGCCACCTGGCCGGTATTTTACGGGCCTGGCTGGTAAAAATGTTGCTTGATGTCAATGTTATTTATAGGGAAAAACCATAAAAATTAGGGATGCACCAAATCCAGTATTTTGGATTCGGCCGAACCCCCGAATCCTTCGCGAAAGATTCGGCCGAATATGAATACTAATTTGCATATCCCTAACATATGCAAATTAGGGGTGGGAAGGTGAAACATTTTTTACTTCCTTGCGATTTCCCTCCCGCCCCTAATTTGGATTTGGTTCGGCCGGCCAGATGGATTCGCCTGAATACGAATCCTGCTGAAAAGGGCCGAATCCTTGCCGTATCCTGACCGAATCCTGGATTCGGTGCATCCCTGATAAAAACATCGGAAGGCCGGTATTTTTTTCCAGAAATGGTGGAAACCCTAAGGGCCACCCTTTCCTTTTTTTTAGGGCAACTCCCCCCTGAAGGTACATGTAATTTCAATATGTTGCAAGATAAGATTGGATTTAGGGCAGGGTTGTGGAACAGGAATAATATGAATAGATATGAATAGAACAATTGTGATTTTTATGCACTCATCTGTTATAATACAGTTTGCTAGTACAGGTATGGGACCTGTTATTCAGAATGCTCGGGACCTGTGGTTTTCCAAATAATCAGTAACGTAACTATAGGCTGCGGGCCAAGGTACAGGCCGTACAACCAGGCCCCCCACCACCCTCCAGAAAAGATTTTCACTGCGATTTTGTTTTAGCGCAGACTGTCGGCAGGCCCCAAGGAGCCCCCACACCCCCAGTAGTTACACCAATGGATCTTTACATAATTCGGACCAAGTCTACTAGAAAATCATGTAAACATTAAATAAACCCAGTTATACTTCCAATAAGGATTAATTGTCTATCTTAAATTGGATCAAGTACAAGGTACTGTTTCATTATTACAGAGAAAAGGGAAATGATTGTTCACCTTTAAATTAACTTTTAGTATGATATAGAGAGTGACAGTCTGAGACAGTTGCAATTGGTTTTCATTGTGGTTTTTGAGTTGTTTAGCAGCTATCCAGTTTGAAATTTCAGCAATCTGGTTGCTAGGGGCCAAATTACCCTAGCAACCATGCATTGATTTGAATGATTGAACTATAATTAGGAGAGGGCTTGAATAGAAAGATTACTAATAATAAGTAGTAATAACAATCATTTTTAGCCTTTCAGAGGATTTGTTTTTTACAGGGGTCAGTGTCCCTGGTTTGAAAGCTGGAAAGAGTCAGAAGAAGGCGGCAAATAATTCAAAAACTATAAGAAAGAAAGAATGAAGACAAATTGAAACAGTGCTAAGAATTAGCCATTCCACAGCATACTAAAAGTTGATGTAAAGGCGAACCACCACAAAATTTGGATTATTGGATAAAATGAAGTCTATGGAAATGGGCGTTCCATAATTTGGAGCATTTTGGATAATGTGTTTCCGGAAAGCAAAACCCATGCCTGTAATGGATAAAATGCTGCTTACTCAACCCAGTTTCATCACAACATTTGAAAAATGTCAAGAGGGACAAAAAGATCTGGCTTGCGTAGAGCAGCAAATTTTGACTATGCCCATTTTATGCCACATACCCTAATTATCATGTCCAGTTTACAAATGTTGGCAGGTTATGAAAGTTTCAACACATTTCTGGGAGTTTAAGGGCCATGTTTTATGTGTTATAACAGTTTTGCTAATAAACGTGAATTGCCCTTTAAGCTGTGTCTCAGTTCTCCCAAGAGACTTGCTTATCTTAAATAGTTACAAATGTATCATTGCTTATCTTAAATGTATCTAAGTGCAGCTGCTGAGTGTTCTGACTTGCTGAATTAAGTTTCAGTAACTTTGTATCTTTCTCTGGCATCAGTCCAGGAGATCAAAGAGAAACTGGACTTTTTAATAAAAAGCCGGGATTGCAAGCAGAGCTGTCAAAATCTGGACTGTCCTGCAGAAAACGGGACAGTTGGGAAGTATGCATGAACGTTTTGCAGCACTCTGCAGCTTTCACTGGCTCAGGCCAGCCCTGTGCCTACACCTGTCATAGAGCAAATAGTAAGTACAGGGTCTGGTCCAGTCTCCTTAATAAACAGGTAGGGGCAACATCTGTATGCCTCCCTGTGCCCACGGAGCAGCTGCAGGTCTGTGTGCTCCAAAAGTGCAGAGACCTGCTGCAATTCATTTATCCAGGAAGGCAGGGTGCAATATGTGCATGTTTTTTTGCACTTTGCCCATTGTCTTCCTAGTGTAAAATTGAGCACTCAAAATGTCTTGTCCTCATTCTTTCTTGCTTTTATCCACCGACAACTGATTATTATATGGATAAATTGGACCCTAAATTTGCCCTGTTGGAGTAACCTGTAGCAACCAGATTACTTAGCATTTTCCAGTCATCTGAAGTGATGAGCAAATCTGTCCTGTTTCGCTTAAGAATTCGCGAAACGGCGGAAAATTAGCAAAACACATTGAAGTCAATAGGCGTCAAAACATTTTTTACACACAACAATTTTTTATGTGCGTGACAATTTATTCTCACTCTGAATGCAAAGCCAATGGGCATTTTTCTTGTGGCAACTTTTTTGTCTCAGCGACTTTTTTTGTCTTGGCAACTTATTTGTCCAAATGTATTAAATTCAATGGTCGATTTTTTCTTTTGGTAACTATTTTGTCTTGGCAACTTTCTTGTCACATCAAAATTTTTCACGCTGTTTTATGCCGCCGCTTCGGGAAAAATCTATGTCTGCCGAAAAAAATTGCTCATCACTAAAAGCAAACATCTTACCGTTATTGTAGGTTATATTGGGATTAGGGTATTATTTTTCCGACTGTACAGCCTGAGAGTTATATTTATGATACAATATAGATATATATATATATATATATATATATATATATATATATATATATACACTGCACTGTCAATGAGTTTGTATGTAAACCTTGTATCCTGGCATCAGTGTGATGTCACCCTACCACTTCATAATGATTATTATCATATATTTATAAGTTGTCAAGATATTCTGAAGAGCGGTGCAATAAATGGATTTATACACTGTACATGCAGATTAACTTTCAAAGTAGCCAATATCCTAAACAGTTCATAGTTATCTTTTGCCTGCTATAATTATTTTAATTTAAAGGTCAATATTCCTATGAATTCTTTGATTGATCGATTCCCTCTCATTGGGTAAATCAAATAAATGCTAGTAATGAAGACCATAAGTTCACATGGGCAGGCACTGACATTGATCTCTGTAAAGCACTGTATAACATACCAGAGCTGTTTTCCTCATTACCATCAGATGGCAATATCTAGCTAGTTATAAACAAGATGGAACTACAGTTTGTCCTTATGGTGCAATTTCACAGGCACCATAAACACAGAGATGTGCGGCGCCCTGGAAAGAGCATTTTCATATTACTAATAGAATATAAGAAGATGTGCTACTTCATAATACCGGCTAGAGCTAGACATATTTGCTGCTCTGTAAAGTAAAAAAGTGGTTTTATAAAGGATTTACACTATATGAACTAACTAGGCTGCTTTTCGTATAATTGATGCCAAAAACTTCTATATGGCACAACTAAGAGGTTTTTGTTTCTATTCTCATAACAAAGACTCAAAGTGTCGAAATATTTATAACGACAATGTGTTTATAAAATAGAATTGTGTGATGGCTGTGTTCACATAGAGTGCAACAGGGGCCACTTCAGGAAATGTAGACTCAAGGCCTTACATTATTGTGTGTGTCATACTCCTAACAAATACCTTTATCTTAGGAAAATACATTGGGGGGCTGATTAATGAAATCTTGTTGTTTTTTTTATGAGTGGATTTACAAAGAGGCAAAGATTTAATTGCATGGACCCTGAGTCCCTGGGAAAAATTTTTTTTTGGTTCCTTTCCATTCAGGTGAACACTGGAAGCAAGCTCATATTAAACACTATTAAACACATTCTCCCTGCACCTGTCCTCAGTGATCCCAGTGATGTAACTAGGGGATCCAGGGGCAAAATCTGCTCCCCGCTTGTATTTGATCTTACCTTCAGCTTCATTAATGCTTACATGCCTTATTTTCTGATAGACACAGTATCTGCATGTGAGGGCAAATGTTACTCCCCCCCAAAAAAGTATTTATTCTCAGGCTTAAACCCTTCTTGTGCTTGCACTGACAGGCACAGTGCATCTAACTGAATATGGGGGTGAAACGTGACAAAACACATGTACCATTAGCCTGTGAATTCATTTCTGTGTGCTGAACTCGAACACCCACAAGGAAATGAATGGATTCAACTGCTCAAAGTTCATTTCACTCTTACAAACTGACACATTGATCTGCTTTGATAACTGTGTTAATTCATTAAACACTTTCCTGTCTGTCAGGAAAACGAAGTGTTAATAACTATGAGCACAATCTGAGCTGCTGGGGATCCTCCAGTTTTCCCCAGTATAATTCAGCATTAACCAGCGCATGGTCATCATTGTCCCTCCACAGCATTTGTAGCAAGAGAAATACACTGCGACCATGGCTGCCCTACATATTTATGGAAATGTATGGGAAGAAGAGTATGGGAAGAAAGACTCTATTTTACAACTGACCTCTCTTGACCTTTAACACTCTTTGACCTCTCTATTGTCTATCCTCATAAAGTCGGGAGGGCATTGTTTGTGAACAATAAAAATGTTATCACTTCACTAATTTTATATTGCAGGCCCCCGCCGCTGTCAGCTCAATCTATTACCTCCAGCTCTGCAAACTGGATTGTGCTTCCCTAATGAAAGCAAACAAGAAGAATGTTTCCATGCAGTTTATTTTTAACACTGAATACAATTGTTCAGCCCATGAATGGATTTGACAATTATAGCTGTAGTTATTCCAGTTCTAGTATTATTTCATTATTGTGCAGTCTTATTATTAATGTGTAATGTGTGCAAGCAATCAGCACAACATTGTTTTGTTCGTTTTGCAAAGGTACCCACATCCACATACAGAAGGAGAGAGGGAGGAAAGATTGGCAGTCAAATGTATATCTTATACATAGTAATGTATGGCCATCTATCCTGGGCCCCTTGGCCAAGCAAAGGGCTTATTATTATGCTGTATATAATATACAGTTATATTGTAGTTTTGTATTCATATCAGAAATATCCAGCCTGTAGCCCCAATTTCTTTGATGAAATACAATTTTCAGCATCATCCTTTATTCACAAAGCTCCAACAAGTTATGCAGCTCTATAGAATAAAAAAGTAGGGCCATGAATGGCAGAGCTTACAATCAATAGGGATGGGAAATAAGTGACACATAAGGCTGATCCTTGACAGCTGAAGGTGTAAGGAGCTGTATCTCATATCAATAGCTGGAGGGCCACAGGTTAGATTTTCCAGCCCTGGTGTGCAGTGTATAACAACATACAGCATTTGTCCTGGGACCCAATGACTAGTAGGGTAAGCAGGGACTTGACGGGGCTTAGGAGTAGCGCCAAGCCTCGCCCCCTTCTTTTGTTGCAGGGCCTGATTGGAGGAAAAGGTTCCCAGGCTTGTGGAAGGATTGAGGCGGTGATTGTACTCACCATTCGGCGCCGGGACGAGGAGGCAGCAGGACGCAGCATCCCGCCCGCCCTCCTTATATACGGGTTGGTTTCGTCGCAGTTGTCGGAGGGTACCATTACAAGGGGAAGTTAAAAGGGGGTGTTTCATAGGGAGTGGAAGTAGCCTGGTAGGCCTGTGTCCCAATGGGAAGGTTGACAGCCCAGTTTGGGGCTTGGGAGAAATAGAACAGGAACCTACCTTGGCAGTTTGGGTACAGCCATCCCCACCCCCATTCCTCTTTCCCTCAGATGGGGGAGTAATATTAAAAAGAATGTTAAAAGTTTGTTATACAAACGGTGTGTAAAATGTTATACTGGTTAATTATTGTTATTCTGTTTAATAAACAACTGTGGCCATCTCTTTCCAAACCAGTGGCGTGCCTGTGTGTTATTGGGGTAGGAGGTATATGGTGTGGGGGGAGAAAGGAGTGGTGCGGAATCGACATTGCACCCATCATGGTCCCATAGCAGTGCAGGAAATAATTCTGACTTGTTTCAGCTGCTTTCTGCTGGTTGGGAGACACTAGAGGCTGCAATTTCCTAGGTGATTTATAGAATCGGTGAAGTGAAAGAAGCAGAGGGGGTGAGTAAGTGCAAAAGCCGACTACAGTCATGTTTTATACAGCAGAGTCTGACACTGGTAATATAGTGCGGTCTCTGGGCGCATATTTCACACACCCCTGCCCCCTATGCCAGGCAGAATGAAGATTGGTTGTATTTGAATGGGATTGAACACACACAGTCCATTCTACTTACACAGTTCTTGGAAGCAGACACAGTGATGGGAGCTGCAGTCAGTGCACAAGAAGCACTTGGTCAGACACTCACAGTTTCAGCAGCAGCAGCAGCGCTAGGTTTTGGGTCTGTGATGTGCCACTTCCATTGCCTCATTACTTCCCCCTGTCCTTTTCTCTCACAGTACAAGTGGCAGACACTTTAGACTAAGTGGCTTATTTATATTTACACAGAATTCCATTTGGCCAAAAAAACTTGATTTCTTTCATGCAAACTCAATTACTTCCAGTGCCCATTTCTGTCTGTGATTCTTCAATACACCCAGCGGATCCAAAGCGGGAAAAACATGGCAACTTGCAACAACTTGTGACAAAGTGGCACATTTTAAAAAGGCTTTGATAAATGTGGCAATTGGATAAAATCCATTTCTGACTGGCAGGAGAATATTCCCTCTGGATTCCCCGGTTCATTTGTAATCAATCTGCCCCTTACTGGTCTGCTTTCATAAATAACTTTTTAGTTACCATCCAATCCTTTGAAAGGCTGCGGGTTTAGAAACATTTTAAACTTTTTTACTTTTTTTGTAATGGTGTCAATTTGTTTGTCCTTCCCAGAAGCATGTCAATAAATAGTATAAGTTGTTTTTCAGTACCAATAATGGCTGACTATAGATCCTCTTGAAACATTATATGAGGCTCAGGGAGTTTGGTAGCTAGTACTTAAGGATGGCTCAATATATGCTTTAGTATTTTCTGTAGGAAAACAACAAAACAAGTTAACCATATACCTATCTCTTTATCTCAGGCTATTCATTCTTTGGATGGATACACTGGAAGGAGAAAATATACTGACACATGCAAACATTCTTCATGGCAGTACAAACTGTAAGACTCATGGACTATGTGGAGCCCCCTGATCAATTTAATAGCCAATTAAAAGTGTGCAGAATTATACTTGTCGTGTCACATATTTGCAGGTCTCATGCAGGTTTCCAGGGGAATTCAACTCTGAGGCATGGAAAGTGATTAAGTGCTCATTGCCTTCCTGGATTGTAATTCTTGTATTGCCTGTAGGTCTGTCATTGTCCATTCCAAGGGCAAAGCAGCAGCAATAGCCTTGTTGGCATATTTGTCACTTATTGTTCCCAGTTCTTTTCTAGTTTCTTGGGCATTTAGAAAATACTTGGATGGAGTGATTATAGTCATGTTTTTGTCTTTCTGCATGAATAAATATCTTTTTCCGCATGTTTTCAAAATATGCTATCTGCAAAACAAATATTTTCTGGCCTGAAAGAAATGCTTTGACTAAATGGATGGATGAAAGGAGACTTACTGTAAGTAATGTCAGTAACCAATATTATATTTTTCCATCGGTGTGGATATTTATAGTTGTACAGGTATTTGAGTTTTAATTACAATCAGATGAGATCATGGGCAATTACTGGCAACAGCTTTATAAAGCAAATTAATGTGAAAGAGGTAGGTAGGTAACTGCTGAACTACTGTGGAGGATACATGAACAAATATAACTGCTCTAAGTTAGTATTTCTGAAAAGATGGGTTAGGAACTCCAGAGGGATTACTGAGAATTGAGAAATAGAATAACACAGATTGTCTGGTTGTCAAATAATATATGGTTATTGTCTGTAGGGTTAACCTGTCCTAATCCCTTCCGAACGTGCAGTGTTATTCCCTTTATTTACCATCCCTATCATTTACATACAGTTAGGTCCATACATATTTGGACAGACAACTTTTTTTTCTAATTCTGGTTCTGTACATTACCACAATGAATTTTAAATGAAACAACTCAGATGCAGTTGAACTGCAGACTTTCAGCTTTAAATCAGTGGGTTGAACAAAAAGATTGCAGAAAAATGTGAGGAACTAAACCCTTTTTTTAAAACAATCACTTTATTTCAGGGGCTCAAAATTAATTGTACCAGGGATTCAAAAGTAATTGGACAATTGACTCAAAAGCTATTTCATGGGCAGGTGTGGGCAATTCCTTTGTTATGTCTATCAATGAAGCAGATAAAAGCCCTGGAGTTGATTTCGGGGGGGGGGGTGCTTGTATGTGGAAGATTTTGCTGTGAACTAACAACATGCGGTCAAAGCAGCTCTCCATTCAGGTTAAACAAGCCATCCTTAAGCTGCAAAAACAGAAAAAAAACCCATCCAAGAAATTGCTACAATATTAGGAGTGGCAAAATCTACAGCTTGGTACATCCTGAGAAAGAAAGCACTGGTAAACTCAGCAACGCAAAAAGACCTGGACTTCCACGGAAGACAACAACGGTGGATGATCGCAGAATCATTTCCATGGTGAAGAGAAACCCCTTAACAACAGCCAAACAAGTGAACAACACTCTCCAGGAGGTAGGAGTATCTATATCCAAGTCTACCTTAAAGAGAAGACTGCATGAAAGTAAATACAGAATAGAAGGCTAGACTTTTCTAAAAAAAAAACATCTAAAAAAGCCAGCACAGTTCTGGAAAAACATTCTTTGGACAGATGAAATAAACATCAACCCATACCAGAATGATGGCAAGAAAAAAAGTATGGAGCAGGCGGGGAACAGCTCATGATCCAAAGCATACCACATCATCTGTAAAAGGGCGGAGGCAGTGTGATGGCTTCGGCGTGCATGGCTGCCAGTGGCACTGGGACACTAGTTTTTATCCATGATGTGACACAGGGAAGAAGCAGCCAATTGAATTCTGAGGTGTTCGGAGACACTGTCTGCTCAAATCCAGCTAAATGCAGTCAAACTGATTGGGAGGTGTTTCATAATACAGATGGACAATGACCCAAAACATACAGCCAAAGCAACCCAGGAGTTTATTAAAGCAAAAAAGTGGAATAATTGAGCGTGCATTTCACTTGTTGAAGACTGAACTTCTGACAGAAAGGCCCACAAACAAACAGCAACTGAAAGCCGCTGCAGTAAAGGCCTGGCAGAGTATTAAAAAGGAGGAAACCCAGAATGTGGTGATGTCCATGAGTTCAAGACTTCAGGCTGTCATTGTCAGCAAAGGGTTTTCAACCAAGTATTAGAGATGAACATTTTATTTTCAGTTTTTTAATTTGTCCAATTACTTTTGAATCCCTGGTTCCATTACTCTTGAGCCCCTGAAATGGATTGGTTTTTTTAAAAAAAAAAAAAATGGGTTTAGTTCCGCAATCTTTTTCTTCAACCCACTGAATTAATGTACAGAACCAAAATCAGAAAAAGTTGTCTGTCCAAATATTTATGGACCTAACTGTACATCATAGTTGCACCATCTCTGATTCAAAGCATTGTTAAGTGTGTAAGAATAATAATTGTAATTAAAAATAATTGCACAAGAGCAATATATTAATAATAATAATAATTCAGAAAACAGAGTGCAGCTGCTTAATGAGCATTGCTGCCATATTAAGCATAATTGTTACCTTATTGCTTCCATCACCATTGAAGGAAAAACATAGTTACTACTTCTGTACTATGCATTTAGTATAGATCTACAGTATATAAAGCATAGGGTTTAAGCACAATAATGCTATGGGACAATTTTAAGCAGTATGTGGCCTGGGCCATTTGCAGCATTGTGGGTGGGGAACAATATACAGTGGAACCTCTCTGACAGGCTATTGTTTCTCCTACTCAAGGGAGTCACAGTGGAACATGGATTTTTACTACTGAGTGCTGTTCTTATATCTACCAGGGAGCTGTTATCTGGTTACCTTCCCATTGTTCTGCTGATAAACTGCTGGGAAGGGGGGGGGTGATATCATTCCAACTTGCAGTGCAGCAGAAAGAGTGACTGAATTTTATCAGAGCACAAGTCATATTACTGGGGGCACTGGGGAAACTGACAATATGTCTAGTTCCATGTTTGATTTCAAAATTAAATTTGCTTTTTTGAAACATGGATTTCAGTGCAGAAGTCTGCTGGAGCAGCACTATTAACTGATGCGTTTTGAAAAAAAATATGTTTTCCCATGACAGTATCCCTTTAACATATCCACTATTCATCTATAATCCAAAGAATATTTAGGAGCACTAACAAGTATTTACCCCAAATATCTCTATAACTGAACTTTCTACCCCCAAATCAAGTGAACAACATAATGACTAATGACATTGTGAATGATAGTGATGATGTGCTATCACAGCTCAAACATCAGTTCATCAAGAAGGTCTTAAAGGTGATCTAAGGTCTGTGAATGTGTGAAATAGGCATGTATCGTTTTGACAAGATTGTCATCAGACAGAATGAGGTGACAGCGCTCAACATGGTAATAGCAGATAACACACAACAGATGCTACATAAGAAACACAACATACATGAAACTATTGATTAATTGTGCTGGAGTCTGCTCCATCGGATTGAATATTTTGGAAGACCATTAAAGACACTAATGAAAGCATCAAGGAAAGGATTGCTGTAGATCCATTTATGATTTACTGCAATGATTGGGGATGGTTCAAACATCAGAATATAGAAACTAATGATCTGAATGAACTAATGATATTTATTCTGTTTTTGTTAGCTTCAGCTGCAATAGCAAAGCTTGTGCTTCATTGTATAAAATAATGCCGGTACATTCCATAAGCATGGAAAAGAAAGAAACATTATTTCCCATAAAGGTTTTTAAAGGGATACTGTCATGGGGAAAAAAAATGTTTTCAAAATGAATCAGTTAATAGTGCTGCTCCAGCAGAATTCTGCACTGAAACCCATTTCTCAAAAGAGCAAACAGATTTTTTTATATTCAATTTTGAATCTGACATGGGGCTAGACATATTGTCAATTTCCCAGCTGCCCCAAGTCATGTGACTTGTGCTCTGATAAACTTCAATCACTCTTTACTGCTGTACTGCAAGTTAGAGTGATATCACCCCTCCCTTCCCCCCCCAGCAGCCAAACAAAAGAACAATGGGAAGGTATCCAGATAACAGCTACCTAACACAAGATAACAGCTGCCTGGTAGATCTAAGAACAACACTCAATAGTAAAAACCCATGTCCCACCGAGACTCCTTCAGTTACATTGAGAAGGAAAAACAGCAGCCTGCCAGAAAGCATTTCTCTCCTAAGGTGCAGGCACAAGTCACATGACCAGGGGCAGCTGGGAAATTGACAAAATGTCTAGCCCCATGTCAGATTTCAAAATTGAATATAAAAAAATCTGTTTGTTCTTTTGAGAAATGGTTTTCAGTGCAGAATTCTGCTGGAGCAGCACTATTAACTGATTCATTTTGAAAAAATGTTTTTTTCCCATGACAGTATCCCTTTAAGTAGTCTTGGTTTTCAAATGGGAATGGAATTGATAGTGATCACTAGTGCAAACAAGTGTGGACTCTAGGCATGGTACTTGGTGATGCTGGCCTTGTGAGTCCATAAAGAAAACTTGCTCCTGGTATATGTTGAATAGTTCGTAATTCTGTAGTGAGTGTTCCAGCTTATAACATGGATTTTTAGAAGGGGGTTCAGATGCTTTTGGTAGTATTCTGTGTCTTGATATTTTGGTATAGTGAATTGACTTTTGTAATTAGAAAATGGCTAAAGTGGCTTTATTTTTTCCCAAGATAAAATTATTTTTTTTCAACTGAACAGTATACTTTTTTCAGTGTAAATGAAATAATTTTTTTCCGAAATGAAAGTGTCAATCTGTCATTTTGCTAAGCCACCATTTAAGATTAGCACAGCAATTACCCTTTATGGCATTATTCTCCATCTGTCCCCCTGGATCGCCTTGCCCCCACTTGGAGCCCCATTCACTGGTAACTTCATCAGGATGTGTCATTGGCAGGAGAGTAAACCAAATGGTCAGAACATGCTGGGAGCTCAGGGAACTGGGGAAACAGATGGAGCTTAGAGTTGCCTGGTTTTAGCATCTAGTAGAGAGGAGGCTCAGCCGCCATATATAAAAGGTCCCTAGCAGCCTATTTTGTGGGTAACACTTTCTAGGGAGGAAGAGAAAAAGATGCCCTTTCCGAGCTCAGCCAAATGTAAGATGTCTCGCTTTGGTGCTACATAGAAGGGTTAACCAACTCTGCTCTTAAGAATCCCTATGCTTCAAAGCTGCCTGTTATCTGCAGTGAGATGGCTCCCCTGAAAGCACCACAATTAATATGCCATCTTTTGGCAGGAATTGGGGACAGGTTTTGTTTATGAAAGTGAAAGCAGCTGCCTTGGTCCTAGTAAAGGTACTTTGGGTAGAAAAGTACTCCCTGCTAGGACTTTGTGCAAATAGTATGAAAGTCAATCCAATAGCATATTGTATTGCCAGGTGAAAATAAAGAGATTTATTAGTCCATCAGCCTGTTTGGTGAATGCTAATAGACTAATAAATCACCTTTCTTTCAACAGCAATAGGGTTGGCTATTGGATTCCCTTTCATACTGTATGCATGACACAGAGGCTAGCAAGAGTCATCCAATAAGCAGCTGGCACTTGTAACTGAGCGGTATGGCATGAGTTTGTGTAAACATCCAACTATGCCATTATTCTTTGCCCATCCAGAGTTTCCGAGGATATAAATTAATTTAAATATAATGCAGTAGCCAACAAGATAGGTTGTGCTATGCTAATTAACCAGATACCCTCCATCAGATATCCCCATAAGAAGGTTTTATGTCATTATTTTATTTTTCTCATATAAAATACAACAATATTTTCATACTGGACTGTCAGTATTTTAATTTCTAGTGGGACTACCATTGTGAGAGCCAGAGAAAGGGCTACAGACTTGCTTGACTGACAGCATGTAAATGGCTTGAGAATATAGAATGTAATCCCACTTTAGAAGTTGGTGCCAGTAAAGAGTTAAAAATGCCATGATGTTTTCTGTACTTGCAGGCTCCTCACTACCTGATATTCATGTAGATTACTTGTGGGGTGATAGTAGGCCACATGTAGGGTGACGCTGGTGGCCAGAAATATACTTAACTAGGGGTTATGGTTGCACTATATGTGTATATTTTATTTCATACTCTTATGTTTGTGTGTAACTAGTGTGCATAGTACCTTTGGATTATGTGCTTGGAGATAGATGTATATAGATATTTCTGCATATAATTGTTGGCACTAGTTCTGGTGATAACCACCAGAAACTAGAGCACTCGCACTTCGATTGTAAGCGCTACAGGGCAGGGACCTCCTTCCTCTTGTTTTTTATTTTTTGTATTGACTCCTGTGTGTCTATCAATTTATTCTTCTGCTGTACAGTACTGTGTACATAGGTAGAGGCAGGGCTGCCATCAGGGGGGCACAATTATACTGGGCCCAGTGTTTTAAGGGGAGCCTGGCCATGCTGCACTTCCTGGATTAGCCAGGCTCACTTTGAGTCGCTGAAAGCTGCCGGAAGTCACCAAAAGGTCCTGAAAGCCACAAAAAGTAGTGGAAAGTCACAAATTGGAGACGAAAGCCAGCCGAAAGTTGGCAAATATACCTGAAGAAGAGGGGAATCAGGAAGCTTTGCACGAGCGCCCCCTTCTGTGGCCGCACGGTCCTACCGCTGGGTGCAGAGACCTAGTGCCGGCCCCTGTGCGCACGCAATTGCGGTCTTAAATACCAGAGCACCCAATGCTCCTTAGGATGCGGCAAGGCAGCATTCCGTCCCTAAAATTTTGCCGCCCTGGGCCCGGGCCTTTGTGGCCTTGTCACAAATCCTGGCCTGGGTAAGTTTCTCTGAACACCCCTGGCCACCAATGTTTTTTTAAAAAACTTTTATGGGGGACCCTGGCCGCCAATGTTGTTAAATAGAACTTTTATGGGGGGGCCCACAGAAAATTGTCGTGTGGGAGAAATTACAATCTTTTGCCTTTGTGTGTCCGCTTTCAGATTGGTTGACCAATGTGTGGAATTTGGGTGTGCTATTTAACTTATTTGGGCTCTGTTCTAGGATGCTTGTATAGCTGGCGCAAAGGTACAGTTCTTTGTAAGGCATGATACATAATGCATTATTTTAATAGTCGTTTAATATGTTGGACAATATCCCAACACGTAAAACAAGGATAAAACAAAAATATCTGGAGTTATTCTGTGCTTGACGGTAATTTAAGGAGAATGTGCCAAAAGGATTATAAGTAATAAGGTTTATAAACAATACATAGTCAGATAATTGGGTTGCTGCCATATAGCTGATTAGACGGCTGAACATTCTGCTGTGGACTGTAAGCTTTTCAGAATAGTTGCTTAAGCTTCTAAATATTTATCTACTTACCAACGGGGAAAAAAAACCCACAGAAGCCAGCAGGTTTCAGATGATAAGACCCGTGAAAAAGCCTTTCACCCGTAAACTTTAATTTAAAGCTTCTATACCTCAACTAGCGATTAAAACCTAATTGAGCTTCTAAGAATCTTTTGCTCATGAGGATAAAGCAATAACAGGGTGGAATGTATCAGGAGGATTCATGCATGATTGTTAGATTATGCCTAATTGCCGTTTCCATTTCTGAGGTTGTCACGGTAACCTGTCACATTTAGTTTTTTAACCCTGTTGCTGCTAATACGTTTCTGTGTAGGTTTCATAGACCACGGGTGGCACTCTGATCCAACGTGACATTCAGTAAAAGATTAAGTAGATAACTCTGTATATTACTGAAGGAAACCGAGTTCTAATGAAATGTTAACAATGAAAGTTATTGAAGCTTTTGATGTGGATTCTTGATCCTATTTTATGTAACATATTTCTTTCCAAACCTAATTTGAACCCCAACGTAATCTCCAAATGACCTTCTCCATGCAAATTCGGTTGTTCTAGAATAGCACAAGCCTGAGACCTATATTACATATATATTGGCAGAATGAAATAGGATATAGATGCCATGCCATGAAGACAGATAGATACTCCATTACACCTGTGGTTTACACTGCTTTTGTCCTGTTCATCACATTATTTGTGATGTTATGATTATTATTATTATTGGTGTGGCGCACCCGTGGGTTGGCCTGAGATGTGTATGAGTAGTGTGACTTGCTGATAGTGTACCTAGGTTACCCTTAGTCAATGGGCAACTCCCAGAGGTATGCAATGGCACTTTTAGCACCTTACTCTCAGGTGGATCCTGGCTTATTTCCTGGTGTATCGATCAACTTGATTGAAATAAATTGCAGTCTAGTTGTTGCTTCAAACCAGATGTACGTCTTTATTGAATAACAAGCAGAAAAGCAGAGGTTAAATAGAAATTAAAGCTCTTTGGCACATTCAGATCAATCAGTTTAAATCATCATACTTTGAGATAAATCCAGTTCAGACCATATTAGGGATCATAGTATAGCTTGTCTTGGTGATTTTCCCCAACACTATGGATCTCACGGAGTATCTTGCTCCCTGGCATGTTCCCTGCTCATGAGCTCACTCACTTGATCACTGCAAGGGTGCTAACCCCATATACTCTCCTTGTTGGAGCCAAAAAGCTGCTCACTAAGCACTAAATAGAACTGTCCCTAAACAGGGCACCATCTCAGACCCAGTCCTGTACCTCCCCGCAAGGTGGGATACAGGAAGAGAGACCTGAGCACTCGTGTGCTTTCCCTTTTATACCAAATTTTAATGTCACCTACTGGGCAAACCTTGCACTAGATCAAATGACCCCAGGAAAGGTAAATAGCTGCCTGGGTGAAACAAACATGCAGGGGTGTCCAAGATGCAGGGGAAACTGCAGAGTAAAAAAACATTTCTAAACCCCAGGGTCTCTACATTCTTAAAAATAATATTTAAAGCACCAACATATTGTTCAGAGAGAGTTGTACAAAAAACTTACCTCCCAACTAGAGGTCACTGGACAGTCTCGATTTGACATCTCAGAAGATAATGCCCCAACTTTGTCTTTGATCTCCTACACTGAACAGCCAGAAAAAGATACAATGTTTCTAACTGAATTGGCTTTTGGCAGAGAGCCCAAAATAGATACTTAAGATACTTTTGTAACAATTTGAGACAAGGAGGTCTCTTTGATTAACTTAGACTCATGGTTTAAAGGGTATTCACCTTCATTAGCAAAACTGTAATAACACATAAAAACACAGAATAACCTGCCAAATTTTGTAAATTGGACATGGTAAGGGTTGTGACCACAAAACAGGCATGTTTAAAACATTTTGCCGTGCTCCATGCGGTAAATCTTTTTTGTCCCTCTTTCCATTTCCAAAATGTTGGGAGGTATGCAAAAAAGGGTATACACATCGAACATTAAGATTGCATACAAATATTTAAGCTGGCTATACACCTGACCATCTAAATATTTGGACAGAGAGTTTTATGGAAAACCACATAGCAATAATACAATACAAATACAATAACTTATGTTCTGGGGGGGGCAGTATACAAGATATGTTTTGACTTGGTAATGTACAGAGCTCACTAAGCAGCACTATTCTGTCACCCCATGTGGAAGATGTCCAAACCTAGGGCTGCCATCAGTGATTATGTGGCCCCATATTACTCACTTAGCAGGGTTCCTTCCCAGGGGGAATTTTTAACAATTATTAGCCAACCAGTTATCTGGGCCCCCTGGGTCATGAGTCCTGCTAACCAGTTAAATAGGAACCCAGTGGAAAAACAATGCCCATCACACACATAGCCATGCCCCTGATTTCCACATACTACCCCCATTTATGCCAGCACACCACCCATGATCCACCCAAGTCTCACACTCTCTCTGCAAACCCTGCCCCATCGTTCCCCTTGACCCACTTATTGGCCCTCTACTACCACTGGGCCATGGACTGTAGTATCCTTTGTCCTCCCCGGATGGTATCCTTGTCCAAACATTCTGTCATGTCGCTGTTGTTGTTATAGAGACAATAAGGTTGGGCATCAGTGCTGCAATAATGAGGACACATAACCCTTACTAATGAAAAATGTTAAATTGGTTAAAAAGTCTCCACTTCTCTGTAATAAAAATATAACTGTAAAAAAGTTCTTCCCTTTATGTAGGCAGCCTATGTCTCATTCAGTTTAAAGGAAAGAAAAGGAATATTTGGGGGGCAAGTCATGTTCTGCCATGTTTCTTAAGCTATGTAGCTCAGGAATGGGAGGTGCACACTGTAACAATTATAATAACATTATTTCCATCATTTATTTATATAGCGCCAACAAGTTACACAGCATTTTATATTGATTTATAATGAACAGGGGTCTTGCAATAGGTCTTACAGTAATTTAACAAATAAGGCATACAATCTAAATGGAAAGATTGAAAACTGAACTGTTATCTGAACATTTTAAATGCCTATTTTCTACCACCTTGTCATCAGTAAAACAGACAAGAGCAAGAATTTAATTTCAGATGTGCTCCCAGCCAGGATAAAGCATTGTTCTGTCAGACAACAGGTCCTGGGATATATATAAATGAAAGACTGTCTGTGGCAGGACAGCAGTTGCAGTGTGAGAACAGAAATTGCATCTGTTTAATTATGCAATGCTTTCAGCAATACAGTAGAATTGTCAAAAGTAAAAAATTAACAGTGGATTTTTATGTAAGAAATGTGCAAATCATAAAAAAGCAATATATGGCCATTTTAGGGTGATTGGCACATGAATGACTTTTCATTTGTTGTGGCTTTATATACTGTAGCCCTAGCAAAGCCTCCCTCTGGTTCTAACTTAAAGAAATGGGTTTAAGGCACCAGCTTTAGGGGCAAATTTACTAAAAGGCGAAGTGGCTAACGCTAACGAAAATTCGCCAGCGTGATGTAATTATACATTAGACATACTCTAGCGCTACTTCGCACCCTTACACCAGGTGGAGTGAAGGGACGTAACTACACTAATTCAGTAATTTGCGCATTTTAATGAACGTTACTTCTTGCGCCAGACTTGCCTTCACCACCTCAGACCAAGCGAAGTGAATTTCCCCCTACAACATAACACTTTACTCAGTAAAACCGTTACCCAATTATTGTTAATAAGATTCCCACAATTACAATAAAGAGTTTATTCTAGAACGTGCCTTTTACCTGTCTGTCCTTTATTCAGCACCGGGTACTGTAAATGACTGATTCATGCATCAGTATTTATGGGAAAGCAGCCTCCTTATCTGCTTTAGTGGCACAATACAAGAGGCAGGCCCTGTTATATTACAAGTAAATGTGCAAGTGAGCTAAGAGGCAGTCATGACCTCCTATTGATAGCACAATTTTAAATTTGATACACAAAGATGGTGGTAAAAGTCTGGGAAGCTTAAGGAACAATGACCATATATTGCCAATTAAATAGCTCAGTCTAGGAAATAGTACTATACATTTGCATAACCGTTCATTATCTGTAAAAAATATTTGTATAAATCCAAATAATATATTAAGCTGATAGGACTTATCTCACTGACCCACAAACTTTGAATTTGAACGGATATCAGGTGGTTAATAAGAAGTGATAAATGTGAGGCATCATGCCTGTACACAACACTAATGTTATCCTAAAATCCATATTTTAGTAAGGCAGATGTCCATGATGAAATTCAAGAATTCCAAGAAGATGCATCAGCTATTGCCTTGTTGCAATTCATATTGCAACTGCCAGTTAGCTGAAGCACTTGCGAAAGTCATCAGGAACATTCTTGAAGGTATAGTAGAGACAGAAATCACTAGGGCAATATTAATCTTTGGCTGCAATAAAGGTTTTAAGGGCTGAGACACACACTGCTATTTCAGGATTGTAACCGTTTGAGGTAACAGGTTTGTCATCTCCTGGGGGTAGACGGGTGCACAGCAGTATTAGAGTCCACGCAAAACAACACAAAACTGGCTGGTAATGTGCAACTGGCCGCAACCAGTTTTATTTGTCTGGTTGTCAGGAAGACAGGAATCAAAACAAACAAAAATAAAACCTTGCCTGTCCAGCACTAACTAAACAATTAGCTTCTAACTAACTAGGTGAGGACCTAAAATCCAGCACCTAACAGAAAACAGTATTTGTGGCACAGCACGTACTCACATGAATCTGGTTCTCTAACAGGCCTGCACTGCCTGCTCTTTTCCACAGGATTGAGAGAGAGACACACACAATCCCTTTCCTACTTAAGGAGAGAAAACACCTGTTATTTTCTCAGGTCTTGGGCAAACCCGGACTGTCCATCTGGAATCAGATCCCGCCCAACACTCTCGTGTTACACTCTAGCCACAGACCCGTGAAAAATTTACATTTACCGGGTTGCTTATAAACAGTATGACAGAAATCTGGATGATACATAGACCCCTTCAATCAATTTCCCAGCATTTCTGCTACAGGAGATTAGTTGTCCAGTGACAAATTGCTTCTTCTTCGGGCGGCTAATCTCCCCAAGCTGGCTAGAATGTAAATAGCCGGTGGGATGGCACTTGGACCGCTTTCTTTTCCGAAGTCACTTGAAGTTGCCTCACGAGGAAACTTTTGGCGACTTCAGAAAGCCGAATCGATCCCACTGCCTTCGATTTACATTCTATCCGGTGGGAAGGAAGTTCAGGAGATTAGTCGCTGAAGAAGAAGTATTTTGCAGCGTGTGTCTCTGCCCTTAAAGTTCTCTAATAAAAGTAACACTTTGGAGACAGGGTTTGTACTGCCCAGACATTCTTGATCTGTGTTGTTAACGTATTGCTCTAGTCTCCCTTTTTGGTGACAAAGATCATTACTCCATCTTTTCAACTAATTAAAACTCCTGTTTTCATGGATTTAGATTTAGTCTGGCATTTGAGGAGCAGAAATACTGCACCATGTTGTGTTGCTTTGCTTTATTCAGCTAATAGAATTAAACTAGAAATCCTATAAATAAGAGTTTGCCATTGTATTTAGCATGTATTGCCATTGAATTCAGCATTCACACGTGTTCTAAATATTATGGGATGCTAAACACAGGATTTGGAAAGAATCATGTGAGCTGCCATCTTGTTCATAACAGTTCTACTTTACAGGCCAGTTCTTTTCTTCATATTGTGTCAAATGTCCAACATACACACACATTTTAAAAGCATTGTTGGTCATACCAGCCAAGGAAAGTCATAGACCTACAATCTATTTCTTTAAATTTTTTACCATATATAGATACTGAGCCATTGTTCTATATATACACTGTATATATATATATATATATATATATATATATATATATATATATATATATATATATATTATGTATTTCTCAGTCATATTCACAAATGGTTCTGAATTCTGTTGCAATATTTATCTTTTCTTACTGAGCCACTTAAAGCTGTAATCACTGTAAGTGTAAAACGAGTAATTGTGTTAGAGGGTAGTAAACACCTGAAAGTACTGAGCTTTTCTCAGAGCAGTTTGTTGTTCTCCGAGCGCCTGGGGGAAATGGTGTGCTCATCCCATGGTCCCACAACACTGAGCCTCTGCAGGGTTGCACAAAGTGGTCTGGGGAATTCAAATTCCAGGAAATAAACAGGTAAGCAATTTGACTCCCTGGAGACGAAGGAACAAAACACAGGCAATTTACAGCTACATATGAACCCTAAATGCACAGATTGCAAACTCTGCAAACCATTTTGCATTAAAAACACAATACAATGGGGAATATTAACTTTTTTTTTACAAATATTGGACATACAGTGGATTTTGGCTTTCGAGATTTCACTCGCTATGCCGTTTACTGTAATGTAAATGTAAATATCTTAGTGGTCTGGAGTTCAGTAGTACACGTAGCTGCTGCTATTGGGTAACACAATATACATTAATATAATTTGCAAAATAATGGTCTTTGTTACAGATATGGATGTAAATGAAGAATTAATTTGTCTCTTTAGAGCCCAAGCAAATAGTTCACCAGAACCACCCTTGTCCTACCCATAGTGAGTGGGCCTGGTGCAAAGTTTCTTGGGGGATCTATGGCACTTCAGTATTACACCTAACTATGGGTGGGATGGTACACACATGCTTCTAATAGATGGGTGCCATGGCAGTTTAACTATCACTATATGATGGACTTCTCTTAACTGTAGGTACATCTTCTGGGTACTGAAATGAATGTTTTGTAGAGCATATAATTCTTGCATATGGGACACACATTGGACACTGGTTTATTAGGTGTTTCAGTCTATGGACTAGGCCTGGAATCATAGTAATTTCTTGCTCTGTTGTTGAAATGATATTCCTAGGGCCCACCAAAATACTTGACATTGATGGCCCAAATACAGAAGAATCATAATGAAGAAGTTTGTAAATAAATTTGTCAATATGTAAAGTTTTTCATTTATCCAGGTCATGATATACAGTATCTAGTATGGATAAGTCTATGAAGGTTTTCATTCTTCCAGGTCATGCTAGTAAGTCCCAGTCTGCAATAGGTTTCTGTAGCAACTACTGCATTTTAAACCATACAGTAGAGATATGTCTGAAGCATCTGGACTATTCTTGAACTGAGTATTCAAGTCCAGTTGCTTTAGACTTAGCTCTACTATATATTTTAAAATACATAGTTGCTACAGAAACCTATTACAAACTGGGACATACTGGGGGATCCTCTGGAACCAGTGAGTCTAATTTCAGCAGACCAGTCCAACTGTACACTAAAATTATTGCACTCTTAAGGTGGCCATACACAGACTGGTAAAAGCTGCTGATTCGGCCCTTCTGGACTGAGTTGGCAGCTTATCGGCCTGTGTACGGGCTCTCTGATTGGCCTGCTATCTGGGTTCAAAAATGCCCTCAGGGTGAGAATCGCATCAGTTTGTTGATGCAGTCATTTGCACCAACAGCCTGCATTCACCATTTCTGTGATTACATTGTTGAATCCCTCAAGGTGGGCATATTGGGGAAAGAGCAGCTTGCTTGGTGAACAAATCTTTAAATATATGGTCACCTTAACCTGAAGTCTTTTGCATGAAGACTGCACTGCATGTCAAAGGTGTTAAAGAGCAAAATGATCAAAATCAATGCATAAACCTTTTTAGTGGTACAAAAACAGGAGAGGACATTAATATTTCTCCTCCAATATACTTGAATGACCAAATCTACTTTGAAGCCCCTCTCCTGTTTTATGGATCAGCTGTGTTGCTGTGCTAAAAGGTATCTGTGTCTTTGATCAGCAGCCACTCAGGTGTTAACAAGTATTGAATGTAATATTAATGGACTGTAAGCTCCAGTGAGGGTGAAGCCTATATAAAGCACTCATATATAAGAAAAGGATAATAACTAATAAGGAAAAACTATCATTGATATAACATGTATTCCATTGTCATGGATGCTTGTTCAGAAGTGTTCAGAAAATGAGGGGGCTCTAAGAATAAGAAGTGCAAGAATAAGCTGAAGTCGAAGAACAGTATGTTGGTTTTTCAAACCAACGTAATGATCATTTTCCATTTTGGAGTTTAACTTCATTTGGTTGTGATTTGCACAAAAAGTTAAAACTGTATTCTTTTTAAACCTTTATTTTCCCTTCTCAAAGTATATCCCCTTGGTACATGAACTGTACCATGGTGGGAAAGCTTAGAAGATAAGGGAGATATCCAGTAGATAGTGATCAGTGGTCGGGACTGCTTTCTGAGCAGGCCAATCAGAATGTCAGATTATCAGTTTGATTATATATATATATATATATATATATAATACACAGAGTTCCATGACCTGTATAAAAACACACGGCCTCCGGCCTCGTGTTTTTATATGGTCATGAAACTCCTCGGTAACTTATAATATCATTATATTTTACAATAGGGGGTACTTTATTCACTATATATTTTATATATCTATCGATATATATATATATATAGTGACAGTGGGAGTTGGGGGGGATGTGAAAATCTTAGACACCCTTACACATTACAGACAGGCACATCCCTAGTAATATGGACACCTCAGTGGGTCCTTATGGGGACCTTGTGCTTGTGTAACCCCTGCAGTTCACACAGTGTACACCAGATGGCACTGTGCCAGAGTATAAAAGGTTTAGGAACCATGTGCTCTGGGTCCATTGCTTTAGCCCAACCAAGCAGGCTGGAAGGGAATGGGTAGTGCTGACCCTAGGAGCCTTGGCCCTAGTAATTAGACAGCTATACTCGTTTTATAGATCGCTCTAGGAGTGATAGAGAGGTAATTTAGTTGAGCAGCTCAAGGCTCTGCCGAGGAGATTAGAGGGATTAAGATCCCAGGGTATTACTGACCCAGAGTAAGGAACCAAGTGTTGAGATAGGGATGTCAGGAGTTCCCCTAGTCTGCCACTGGAAGATATCCTGAAAAACGGGCAATACCCATCACATGCTGTCAACTTACTCTCTGCTGTATATTCCCTAGCCTGTGGGGATTCAGCCTATACGTGCTGTGAGTATATGCTTCCTTTATGCTGCTATATGTGTATGTTCTATACTCCATTGTGGATCAATGTGCTAAATGATCTTTGTGCTATTGTTCAATAAATATTGTTCTTGGTTCAACTGTTAAAGAACTACTGGCGCCCATCATTGTGCTATCGTATCAGGTTACAGTTGCACTACACCCTTGCCTCCACCCCGCTGCGAGGGCTTACCCCTGAGAAAGAGAGCTCATCGGTGGTCTCAGCCCACCAAGGAAAGTAGCTAAAACTGCCCTAGCACAAGTCAGTTTACTATAGCGCTACATATATATATATATGTATATACATTTGGGGGCCTGCATATTAAATTGGCATGGAAATGTTACTTTACTTCTGATCTGAAGGACATAATATGTCATTGTGGCAGCAGGGAACGTGATCTTAGCAGACTGAATCCAAACCAAAATGTTATGCTTTATACATGCTCTAGAAAATAAAATATTCACGCATGGCAGGTAACTGGCCTAAACATTTTAATGCTGGATGAACATCTGCAGTAAAAATGCTTATCCGTTACCCGTATCTGATACTTGATGCTTCCTCTGTAATAAAAATAATCCAGGAATCCAAAGGCAGTCTGTGCTTTATATCTCTTCCCCTGAGGTCCATCATAAAAAGCACAGTGCAGCTGGAATTTAAACTTAAATTGCTCAATTTCCAATCCCAAACCCTTGAACCTTAGAACAGTTCCTAAGTATATCTGCTTGAAATGTTAGAATATTACCGCTGGACATTGAGGGAAATAAGAAATAAAAGCAGATTGAAAGCCAGATGGAAGATTTAATGGAAAGTTAAATAGAAGGCAAGGGATCCGAAAAGGCTCCTTAATGGAACTGCTCCTCACTCCATTTAATCCTCATCTGCTAAACATAGTATCCAAGTCAGCAGAGGGCTGCCAGAGCTAACAAGGTAATGATTAACCCATGGGTGCCAGAAGCCAGCCATAACTCATTTACAGTTAATATTTAGTGGCATAATTACAACTGAATGAAATAGTTTGTCTGACATTCTGATATAAACTCATCAGAGCATATATATCTAAGGTTATTTATCTAGCAAGAAATTGGAGGAAAAGGAAGAGTCAGGCTTTTCATGCTGTAGGCCAGAGCTGTCCAATTGGAGGCCCATGGGTCGCATGTGACCCTCCAAAAGATTTTTTATGGCCCTCACTTTGCTCAAAGGCTCCAAAGACTTCACTGAATGACATCATCATTTTAATGTAATCCAGCTGTTGAACATGCTATGTGAGAAATATACATGTGATAAGCTGGGCAGTACTGCTCTAGGCCAACCGAGATCAATTAAATATTTTAAGATTACCTGTTTGAAATTTTAAATTCTGTTGAGATGTTGAGTTTCTGTATTGAAAAGCAACCTGATTTTTTCTTAGTGGAAAATATGACAGTTAGGCTACCGACTGAGTCTGTTTTCAATAAGAATAATGAAAAAATAAAATGGCCACAGTTCATATGTTGCACCCTGGTGCTGGTACAGTCAGAGAAATGTTGCACATTCATTTATTAAGCCTACTAACTGCAACACAGCTGAGGAAACCTAAAGTGGTTGTTGGCTTCAATACCCCAAGAAGAGAATTCTTCTTCCCCAACCAGCCTATGCTTAGGGATGTTAGAACCCAAATTATAGTTCCACTGTTGTAGCATTAAGCCTTTTGCAAAACTGAGATTACTACAGGGGCTACAGTAGCTATGCTGGCATGAACTTCTTGTTTCTCTCATTTAAAATATAGGTATGGGATCCGTTATCTGGTAACCCCGGTAACCAGAAATTTTTTCTCTGTAATAATAAAACGATACCTTGTATTCAATCTAAACTAAGAAATAATTAACCCTTATTAGGGGAAAACCAGCCTATTGGGTTTATTTAATGTTTACATGATTTTCTAGTAGACTTAGGGGCACATTTACTTAGTTCGAGTGAAGGAATAGAATAAAAAAAACTTCGAATTTCGAAAGATTTTTTTAGCTACTTCGAACATCGAATTGGCTACTTCGACCTTCGAATCGAACGATTCGAACTAAAAATCATTCGAAGTACTGGCTCTTTAAAAAAAACTTCGACCCCCTACTTCGGCAAGTAAAACCTACCGAGGTGCAATATTAGCCTATGGGGAAGGTCCCCATAGGCTTTCTAACAATTTTCTGGTCGAAGAAAAATCGTTCGATCAATGGATTAAAATCCTTCGAATCGTTCGATTTGGGCAACACACGGGAGGGGGGGAGGGTTTTTGCGCCAACTAGGTTTCCTTCCCCTTTAATGTGTGAAGAGTAAAGACTAGTGATGGGCAAATTTGTCCCATTTTGCTTCGCCAAAAAATGCGCAAATTTCCCGTGAAATTTGTGAAACGGCGAAAAATTTGCGAAACGCATTGAAGTCAATGGGCGTCAAAGTTATTTTGATGCACATCAATTTTGACGCCTATTTTGTCCAAATGCATAAAAGTCAATGGGCGTACGAATAATTTTGACGCGCAACAATTTTTATGCGTGCGACTATTCTAAATTTTTTTGACGCCGCGGATTTTTCACCAGTGAATTTTCTCTACAGTTTCGCAAATTTATTCATCAGTGGCAAAATGTGGAAATTCGCCGTGAATTCACCTGCCAAATTTATTCGCCCATCACTAGTAAATTGCTTTTAGATTAGGAGTAATTAATTTTCCAGACATGTTCTGGCTTTCAGATGATCTGGTAACCTTATATATCCATACTATCAATAACATTATGGCACTCCATCTGCACGCCTGTGAGTGATAATGGTAAAGAACTTGCAGCCAGCCTGCCAGTGAGACATAGGAGAAAAGGAAATTTTAAAGCACCTATATATAATATGCAAGAGCCATGAATATTCTCTAAATTATCCTATATAATAAAGTTGAAGTGTCTCTGCGTCCAGTCCCTGTGTCCCTGGGATTGCGCTACTGCGCATGTGCCCCACGGACCTCTAGCGCCGTTAATTTAACAGGCTTAATGTCTAGTATCCTAATAAATGATGATGTTTAGCAATGTAATATCTGTCACAAGATTCTCGTGTATTATAATATATAATAATGTACACCCTGTAAAATATGAGGATATTAGATGTCACTTCAGAGTTTCACAACCTGTATAAAAGCAAGTCATGGAACTCATCGGTGACTTATAATATTCTTACATTATTCACTATATACAACAGTTTTTCACAAAAAAATATTTTATACATCTCTTCTATTAAGGCAGGACACTTGTGCATTTATTAATAATTATTGAGAGTGTGTGGTAGAACTTTGCTTGTTATTTATATACAGGTATGGGACCTGTTATCCAGAATGCTTGGGATCTGGGGTTTTCCGGATAAGGGATCTTTCCATAATTTGGATATTCATACTTAAAGTCTACCAGAAAATCCTGCAAACCTTAAATTAAACCAATAGGCTGCTTTCGCTTTCGTTAAGGATTTTTATATCTTAGTTGGGATCAAGTAGAATGTACTGTTTTATTATTACAGAGAAAAAGAAAATGATTTAAAAAATGTGCATTAGTTGATTATAATGGAGTCTTTGTGAGACTGCCTTTCTGTAATTTGGAGTTTTTTGGAAAATCGGTTGCCAATCCAATACCTGTATTATATATAAAATATCTAGAACTGGAAATGCCGGCACAGCACGTATAAAGGTGTATTCACATTTTGCATGTGAATACACCTTTATTTTGATGCACAAATATCCCGGAGTTGCTGGTCTTCTTTTGAAATATTTGAATTATCTACCGTGCACCTTTCATTAGTATAAACTTGCTCTGTATACTGTAGGTCAGAACTTGCCGTGGAAAAAAATGAGATAGATACAGAAGAATAATCTCTAAACCTAAACCCAGACACAAGGAGAAGATATAGAGAGAAGTAGTAATACGCTGCTCAGTAACAGGAATTACCTATTCATGTGAAAGCGGGTGGGTGGGAATGAATGACAGCACATTTTGACAAGCTAGTAGCTTTGACTTCACATCAATATGATCGCTACTCAACACCTCATAGCTGAGTTCACAAATAAAAACAGATTTACACGTTTACTCTTCACTTGCCAACCTCCCCATTAGCTGATGAACCTTGTCATCTTGCTTCTCTCTTCATAAAGCTGCTACCCTTATACTTGTCAAAAGAAAGGCAGGTTAACGGGATATTACATCGAAAAACTGAGTGGCAAAGAATCAGTCATTAATGAGTGAACTTGTCATTTTCAGAAGTGATATTTTACATAATGAACACTGGAAGGTAATCATCTCAGCAACAGAAATGCCATGTCTTAATTTCTTAAGGAACAAAAGCTGTAATATCTGTGCCTGAGACGGCTAACATCTGTACAAAGCAGATCTGTGCCTCAAAAATGTGCCTCAAGGTCCCTCTTGTCTTATGTTTTATACTTTCTTCATAAATAATATGAAGAAAATATAAAACATGAGACAAGAGGGACCTTACAGAAGTTTGGTTCTAAGATGATATATCCAACTGAAAGCCTGTATGGCCTCCAGTTAGCCCATATGCCCAAAGTTTTGCTATAATACAATCGTTGAAAATATAGGTAATCAGCACACTACATGGGAAAACAGAATTGTTATAGAGGAAATTGACATGGTGCCAAATATATCAAGAAATATATCAAGACCAGAGTGGCAGTTGAATCTTAATAATGTACTTAATGTGAGCCTAATCATTTTGAGGTGTTAAGTAAATCTAGGGAGGAGCAAGGGGCCCTGTATTAAAACAAGTTTGTAGAATTTGTAGAACAAATCATTTGCAGAAGCCTGGGAAAAGTCTGAAAATTATGTTTTGCAGAAAATACAATAAAGGAAACATATGTAACATAGAGTGCTCATCATATCTTACAAGTTGGGCAGCAGGATACACTACTAAATATAGAGGCGACAACTTTGAGATAAATAGATGTGCCAGAAATTGTCTTCTTTGTTAATTTTGTTGTTATATTCTCAGTAGAATAGAGCAGAAGGAAACTAGACTTTGCTATATATGGAATTAAAACTGATCACCTGCCCATTTCACTATGCAGTCTACTTTTATGAAAATAGATCAAGAAAAGAAATCTACATGTCTTGGTTTGGAAAACCTAAGTGTCAGCCAGTAAGGAGTTGAAATTATTTTCCCTTGTAAAGATGAATCTGCTTAACAATAGCTGTGAACCATAAGCTGTTGTGAGTAGGGCCCTCTGATCCTAAATGTATTTTGTAACCCTTGTGTGTTAAATTAATTTATAGCCCCTAAACACAGAAAGAGCGACGGCGGGGAGTGAGAGGAGACATACATTAACATACACCTGTAAATTATTCCCTGTTTAAAGGCTAAATGGCAGCTATAAGCAAAATTTGGCTACAATTTGTACACAAAAGACAGAGAGAAATTGCCAGCGCAGGGTCTAACCCACACTGTGGTGTTGTTAATGGACTGGGGCTTAAAAGCTCCCTGCTTTCTCACTAGAGCTTCTGAGTTAAGGGTAAGTGCACTGTTGGTCTTACTACTCGGTCACACTGTTTGCTGGGGGACTTGATTTTTAAATGCAATACATACTTAGAATGCTAATGGATAGTGTAGGACTCACGTACAATGAGGGGCCTTGACATGGCATGTGAGCTTACATATTTTGGCCATAATTATTTTTAAAGGCAAACCGTGCACTGGCAATTTTCCTTTCTCATTGTATAAATTAATGTAAAGTTCTGTGTAACTTGCTGGCTATATATATATATGCCCATTCTTTTATTTGGGTTTTCAGGCCCCTAAATGACATAATTATGATTATTGTTAACTACAATCATTTACATGCCTTAAGTCTACTAAGAAAATATTGAAACATTAAATAATCCCAATAGGCTTGCTTTGCCTTCAGTAAGGATTATTTATATCTTAGTTGGGATCAAGTAAAAGGTACTGTTTTTGTATTACAGGGAAAAAGGAAATCTATCTTAAAAATGGGAAATATTTCATCATAATGGCATCTGTGGGAGACTGCCTTCCCATAATTTGTAGCTTTCTGGATAATGGGTTTCTGGATAATGGATCCCATACCTGTATTTGAGCTTGATACGTTAATCTACAACAAGGACCCTACATATTAAACTTTCTGTTGTTTGCCTGGTGCTAGGGTTCGACATCTGATGGAGCACTTGGACAGATTATTGGGAGGCATCTAGTGAGAATTAGTAGTTGTGGTACATAATGGTACCAATGACAAAGAATGGAGGAAATTTTTAATATAATTTTCGAATACTAGATGGAAAGTCCAAGATGAGGATTTCCTCACCTTGGACTTATGGCAGAGATATTACCTGTGTCAGGCAACATGATTCTAGGCAGTTTAATGTGTGGCAAAGATATTGGTGTAAGAATTGGATTTGTTATATGATTATCTACATTGCAAGAACCGAACTTGGAGAAGCTTTTTGTCCCATTTCTCCATATGTCCTGTTAAGCACAAGGAATTACAAAAAAAAGCTCATAGATTTGTCATGGTTAAAACAATTGGCAAAAAGTATATTTAGCACAAGCATTATTTGATAAACTCATGTTGAACAATGGGGAATATTTACCAGGTTAATCCCACGTACACATGTTGAAACGCATGTAAAGAGAGGTGCTAATAAATCTGTATAAATGCAGTGAAATAATGTGATGAGATTTGGGTATAGGCTCAGATACTTCTAATAACACCAGTCAGTATTACTTACAGTAGCGATGTGTACAAGCAAAACCTTATCCTGTACTGAAGGCTAAGCAAGATGTTTGTTCTTCCAGATCTGTTACTCTAAAGCAGGAGTAAAGTAGAGCAAAGGCTAATTGACTAGGGTTTTTGAAAACTAAAGACCTTTACACAAGAGACAGCTAAGCTGACCTAACCTAGGGCCTCTGCTGTGCCTCTAATTAAAATAAGGAAAAATATCCATTGTCTCCTGTAAAGCTCTGCAACAGGAACAGCCTGGGCAGCAGGTCTACCATATGGTTCTCTCAAATATTAGTGGTACTATGCCAGATTGGCTATAAAGATATTTTGACTTTAAACATAGAAGGGCACATTTACAAAGCTCGAGTGAAGGATTCGAATTAAAAAAAACTTCGAATTTCGAAGTGTTTTTTTGGCTACTTCGACCATCGAATGGGCTAGTTCGACCTTTGACTACGACTTCGACTACGAATCCAACGATTCGAACTAAAAATCGTTCGACTATTCGACCATTCGATAATCGAAGTACTGTCTCTTTAAGAAAAACTTCGACCCCCTAGTTCGGCAGCTAAAAGCTACCGAACTCAATGTTAGCCTATGGGGAATGTCCCCATAGGCTTGCCTGCGTTTTTTTGATCGAAGGATATTCCTTCGATCGTTGGATTAAAATCCTTCGAATCGTTTGATTCGAAGGATTTAATCGTTCGATCGAACTAATAATCCTTCGATCGTTCGATCGCAGGATTTGCGCTAAATCGTTCGACTTCGATATTCGAAGTCGAACGATTTTAGTTCCTGGTCGAATATTGAGGGTTAATTAACCCTCGATATTCGACCCTTAGTAAATCTGCCCCTAAATATAAAGAATGCCACAAAGTTTTCAATACTTTAGTGTTGGATTGGATTATTTACTGATATCATTTCTAATAATCGAGTCAATAGATTAAAGAAGGGTGAGGGAATTGTTTATAATGATGGCAGACAAGCATGATTTACTTGTGCGGATGATATACATTATCAAGTGCTACCGTGGCAAAATTTGGAATTCCTTGCAGCTTCCAATGTCATGCATTTTTGGCATATACAATATACATTATGTGCAAGGTTAAGGTGTCATCAAGACATAAAATTACACTGGCACTAGGAGCAGCAAGCGTTTTTTTCCGTTATATTTTATCTTTATACATTTAATAAAATATTGAGATGAGTGATATTATATTCCTGCTACAGAGTTTTCCTAAAATCTATAAAAGGTAGTACTGACTTGCTATTGTCATCATAATCTTTCTTGTGTGCCCTTATACATATCTTACAATGAAAAAGTATAAATATCACCTAAACTAGAGGATAACAATCACGTACCAATACCACTGGTGGTTTGACTAAATCAGAAGTAAGAGGCAATAGGAATATATGGCGTGGAAGATGTGGCTTATGCTGTACCAAGAACAATGAAGACGTAACAAAGCTTTATGTGTAGTAATCATAAATAAGCCAACCTTATACTTTTTTACACATGAGTGGTTCAAATATTCAGTTGTGGCAAAGCTTTCATTGGATACCTTGCTTTCTCCTTGCGCCGTCATGAAGTGTCTCTATGAAGATGGGACAATGATGACAATTTTTAGAGGCCTCTGGCCTCAGGGCAGCCATCAGGGGGGGACAGGTGGGAGAGTTGTAGGGGGCCCCGAGGGTAAGGGGCAACGCCACACTTACTTGATTAGCCGGGCCCCCCATCTTTCTGAGAGCTGCTGACTTTGGGATGGCATGGACGTTTAAGGGGCCCTGGCCACCAATTTTCTTATAATGTGGAGGGGGGGGGGCCTGGCCACAAATGTTTTTTTACGGGGGGCCCTGACCACCAATATCTTTTTATTTTTTATTAACATGTGGGAACCCTAGCCACCAATATTTTTTTTGTTTTTTTACTGTGTGGTGGGGGGCGGACCTGTGTAGTGAGGACGGCGGATCTGTAGGCGGGGTTTGCGGTGGGTGCAGCCCAGGGGGCCCAGGAAATGTTGTCGTATGGGGCCCTGCGATTTCTGATGGCGGTTCTGTTTGGCCTCCTTTACATTTTCTGCTTCACAGATGCCCTTCTGTGTTTTTTAGCAACTTTCTGCCCTCCCTGGTCTCTCCCCCCATTACATGCACTCACTTGTGGTCTTTAATTGAACTCTTATTGATGAGCAGTGGGGCACCAACATTAATGTTTATGAACTAATCTTCAAATGACACAGTAGCCCACATAGAGGTTAATATATTGGTGTCCCGCCCATCTTCCTACATTTATATTACACAATAGGTAAAAATGTTCTGATTAACAAATCCTATAATAATACACAATAGTGAATTTTAAAGGAGAACTAACACCCCCATACCAAAAGCCCCCTAAACTTCCTGGCATTGCCCCCCCCCTCCCCTCTCCCTCCATGTGATGTGCATGAATAAAAAAAACCCTTAAAAAACCTGACCGTGAAATGCAGAGACGCGCAGAGCAGTGCCCGGTCACCATCTTCCATTGCTTCGTATTGTCTTCGGGTCTCAACTCCAACTTGAGCATGCTCAGTTGAAGCTGATTCTTGACTTGGCCCAACTGCGCATGCTCCTGCAGGCTTTGTGTCGGCGAAGAGACCCGAAGACAAAGCGATGGAAGATGGTAACTGGGAACTGCATTTAAGGGTCAGATATTTTTAAAGGGTTTTTTTACAAATGCACATCATGGGGAGGGAGGAAGGGGGGGGGGGTAATGCCAGGAAGTTTAGGGGGCTTTTAGTACAGAGGGGGTTTAGTTCTCCTTTAAAATATTTTCTTAAACCTCCCCTTTAAATATAGTTTTTGCTGGTGTCCAAAAACAGCTTATAACTTGGGGAGTTCTAGCTTGTGATTAGCTATTTCTTTACTAATGCATGACCGCTATGGGGTAATTTTTAAACAATGTGCAAGTTTGCACCTGGGCTGCAACCCATGGAACCCAATCAGATGATTGCTCTTACTGTTTAACCTACAGATGGCTATAAAAAGTTAATCACGGATTGGTTACTGCCCAGGTGCAAATTTTTCCAGGGTTTATAAAGGAGCCCCTCTGACTTCTAAATTACTAGCTGACGTGTATTTTTAAGCATGCCTTTAAATAATTTTAGCCCATGCAAGTATAGGTAGTTGCAATTATATTTTTGTCCATTTCATTGTTGCGACAGCAAGGACTTTGTTTTTTTGTAAAAAAACATAACAAAGCTTCAGAACATTAAAAAGCTCCATCTCAGAAGTTGGAAAACCAACTGCACTAGTTCTTAATATATGGTACAGTAAGGTAATCAGCATCATGTGCCATGAGCATAACCCATCAGAAATATAGGAACTAGAATACATAGACAGCAATGTTACAGTCCATTTTTAATGAAAATATTGCGGTTTCTCATATTATGTTGAACAAACCTGCTTTATGGGGAATTACTTCGACAAACGCACTTTGTACTGAGTTTCACTGCATGGTGCAGAATAACATGTTTTCTTAAGTAGGTATTTGGGCATTCATGGGGAAGTCAGGTTAATATATTTATACTGTACTCCTGTAATAAGTGAATATGCTTTTTAAAATATTAACAATGCACTTTAGAAGTTGGCTTTCATGTTTCTTTGCCTCTTTACATTTCACAAGTGAAGACATAATAAGTAAGCAATTTATTCTAATTTCAACCTAATGATGGACAACTGTGATTGGAAAAAAAAGAGGAAGGTCAGAATTCAAATCCTGCAGCATACTTATAGAAATAATCCATCTTGCAATTACATATTGGATTTGGGTAAAGCGTTCTGCCTTTGTTTAAAGTCACTACAGTCTGCCAAGGTACATTTTGATAAACTATGAATTTGGGTGTCAGAACTATATTATGTGCTTTTGTTATGTATTGTCCAGATTTCCATTAAAGAAGATTCAAATGGAATCTCAAAGCACCTGTTTCTCCCGTGATTGAATGTATGGTATCAAGGGATACATTTACCCAGAAAGAAGGACCTGGACAAGTTATCAAAAGTAAGATATATGCTTGCCATATTGTTTCTTTGAAGGAAATGGATTGCTAAGTGGTCACATTTTCCTTTATGTTTAATATACTGGCACTGTGTGAAAGGAAACTCAAGAATGTAAAAGCACTAAAGGTTTGAAGAGAAACATCTGGGCATCTGTGTCATTCTACATCAGGTATAGGAGCAGAGCAATGCAAAAAGATAAGTTTTTATCCATGCATTCTAAACACAAAGAAATAGACACACAAAATTAGTTAGTATCCCAAAGGTATAACATTTACTACCAGCCTAGTAGTCTATATCAAACAATCAGCATCACTTCCTATGGAGTTGAATGATTTTTTTTTGACTCTCCTGAGATATCAACTGGTTTATTTTCCTTATAGATTTGTCTAATGGGAACATTTAACATTAAACTTTTGGTATTATGAAGACAAAGGTATTCTAAGACTAATTGCAATTCATATTTATTTGTATTATTTTGTTGTCTTTAATTACCCTGCATTTAGTGTTGTTTTTGTTGTGTAGGTCTCCATTTTGGAGTTTCTGCAGCTGTCCGTTTTCTAGGATTCAATTAGATGCCTGATTTCAACCACATGACAAATGAATGCTGCCTGCTGATTGGTTGCTATGATGCAAATTTTCTAACTGATATTACATTAGCATGTATATCATCAAAGGCTATTGTATTTCTGCACTTAAAACATGGTTTCGCATATATCACATATAGGATAAGGTATTCACTGTGACCTTACTTACACCTTTTGTTAAAATGTAACAGCATCTTTAATGGAGAAGGAAAGTTGTTTAGCACTCGGGGTGCCAAATGTTAGGCACCCCCAAGTGAATGTATTTACTTACATGAAACCCCGGACCGGTGCTCCTATCAGCAGAAAACTGCACCACCCGGAGTTATTCCAGTGAGCACCACATCCGCCTTCTTCTTTCTTCAAATTTCCCAGGGCAGACGCATGCGCGGACTTTATAGTTAAAGTTCGGCTCTTCACTCTAATGTGCATGTTCAGCGGCATGAAGAAAGAAGAAATCGGAAGAGGATCGCTCCATGGTGCTTGCTGAAAAAAACGTGGGCCAGTGCAGTTTTCTGCTGATAGGAGCACCGGCCCGGGGTTTCAGGTAAGTAAATACATTCACTTGGGAGTGTCTAACACCCCCAAATGCTAAACGACTTTCCTTCTCCATTAATATTTTCCAGGTTTTTGCTTATTTGAATTGTTTTGCGGATAGCAAAAGGTGTATCTCCACTACTAGCAACGACGTCTACTGATTGAGATAGCTTCCACTTAGACCAGTATTTTTTCATGTTTTAGTAGGGAATATGGGCTACTAGTAAGACATCTAAGGTGTCTAGGATCAGAGTGCAGATTTAAAAAACAACTATTAACGAAAAATCATAATTGCTGCATCAGTGGCTTGGATGTTTTTTTCATAAGTATCCCCTTTAAAGAAGGAAGCAAGTCATGGTCTGGTGCCCAAGGTAGTATGGCCTTATGTTACAGGGGACATGGTTAAAAAGGGAAAATGCCAGATATAGAAGCAATAGGAATTACAGCCCTGAAATTGATCAGTGCCTTTCTAGACTTATATTGTAAATCCATTTTTGCATAGCTATGACACTGTATTATGAACAAGCCAAGAGTATATTTCAGAGTACAGTCATTCTTTGAAAAGTGTTAATTCCAGACAACCAGAGGTGGGACATTTGGATACTTAAATAGAGGCGTTACATCACTCATTATGACTTTTAAGGGGTTATGTAATTAAAGGCACTAAGTTTGCCCAGGGGCAGTAACCTATTGCAACCAATCAGCAGGTAGAATTTCCTGGTCACATGTTTAAAAGCAAACATCTTATTGGTTGCTACTGGTTACTGCTCCTGGCCAAACTTAGTGCCTTTTATTACATGTGGGGTATAATATTTATTGTAACTAATGTAGATTTATTTGTTTGCACTGGTGCTATTATTTGTTAAAAGTTGCTTTAAAAATATCACAGTAGTATATGGGTAGTAGTGAAGAAATGCCTGTACGCCTTGTAGCTGCATGTTCTTCCTTTGACCTAGACCCATACAACCCTGTTCACCCTTCATCACTTTTGGGTCTCTCTTTAGAAGAGTATTTTCCATCATTGTGCAGTTCTATTGATCTTCCCTCACATGACACACTTTGCTATCCATCACCACTTTGACTTTGGCCACCTGTCAGCCAACATTAGAACATTCAGGTCATACTGTGCTTATTGTCACTGTGTCCTTTTAGTGACCATACTCAAGGCACCTGGCATAGTGTTTCTCAGTTCTTTTATTGTAAACCATACACTGTGTGCCTGCAAATTTCAGATACATGAGTAAGTTAAGAAAGAGTATTTCCAATTTATCATTTCAGTAAAAAAAGTTGAAGGAATCGTAGATCATGGCTGGAAGTTAGAGATAAACTAAAAAGGATGTTTTATAAGGATGCTCTACCCAGGTCTTCAATCCCCCTGCGTAAGGGATTCCTACTAACAAAACAGTCACAACAAAGGGAAATGAAGGGAGTTGTATACTAATTATCTACCTTGATGTACCATGATGTACAACTTTCTTTTTGCCCTGTTAGGCTCAAGAAATAACAAAAATGGTAGGTTTTCATGATTGAAACATCATCATTTATTTATATAGCACCCACAAATGATGTAGTGCTTTACATTAGTTTATAATGAACAGGGAACAAATTACAAACAAGTGCAACTACAACATTCTTAAGGAAGGACCAAGCTCAAGCAGCAATTTACTGCAAAGTGCTTTTATTCACAAAACATGTTTCGGGGTGTAGAACGAGAAACATGTTGTGTGAATAAAAGCACATTGCAGTAAATTGCTGCTTGGGCTTGGTCCTTCCTTAAGAATGTTGTAGTTGCACAAATAACGTCTGGATGGGATGTGGAAGGAGAAGCCAAACGTAAAGGTATAGTTGCGTATGGGTAAAGTTTTGTCTAAAAGTTACAAACAAGGGTGTCACCCTTACTATGGGTCTACAAAAACCCATAGTAAGGGCCAAGGTTCCAGTCACGGCTCACACTTCTATCTATAGCAGACACCTTTCACCTTGGGAGGAGTTCTCGGTATTAAGATGCCACCAGACCTTACAGTGATAATGGGGCGTGACCCCGAAACGTTGCTCACTTCCGCATTAAACGTGCAAGGGGTTCCTTGCTTGCAGCAGCCTGTGTGCCATGGATAATTTTCTAATTGAATCTTACAGTGACAGAACCAGGGCACAGGTTTTGGGCAGGCAAGAGAACCAAGGTACACACAGAAAGAACGGGGATGAAGCAGAGAATAGTCAGAGGACAGGCCGAGGTCAATAACCAAGAAAGCAATGAAGTATCTCACTAATAAGAATTACTGTTCACTAATAAGGACATCACTGGGCTTTCAACACTCCTGCCCCCCCCCCCATGACTGCAGGGTCTACTTCCTCTTTATCTCCACCTCTGCAGATGAGTAGTGAAACGTCATCAATGACAACTCTAGATTTACTTCTACTAGATGTACCATGACTTGGAAGACTGAAAACATTCAAGGAAATATAGAGCAGTTAGGGCTCCTTTTTCAGCTTTGAATAGCTGCCTCTGTGGCTAATCAACAGCTTGCTTATATAAACTTTAGTTGAATCTCTGAAGCAAATACACCAGTTGTGCCAGTGCAAGGCAACTGGGCATTATATTGCCATTCCTTTAAAACACTTTAATTGTATGGTGTTATTGTTCCTTCAAGAGGCTAAATAGGTTACCACTAAGAAGGGATGAGGCCACTAAGTGAGGGTGTGGGCCACCTACAAGAATTCAACTTGAGTGGCCTTGAAATGTTTGTAATGAACAAGGTTTAAGCATGAATTCTCAGAATTGTGGTTTGTTTTTTTGGGACACTATCTGAAGTTGCACATTCCTGCAGTAGTGTAAGAGGAATGGCAGTGTTACATAGACAGGGCGCTAGCTCTAGATAGTATGTTTAAATGTTGGCTGCGTACAAACTTCTATTGTACAGGGTTATGGAATATGTCAGTGCTTTATACATACATGATAATAAGTTTATCAGTGCAGTGCTGATCATGATGTATCATCTGCATTCAGATATAATTTAAACCTAAAAATATATAAATGTGTCCTCTAGATAAAAACGGGTTAAATATTACAGCCTGTTACAGAAATGTCAAGCTTGCAAACGTCTATTTCTAAAATCCCATTACAGAAGACATTCAAATTGACCATTGTTGAAAAGAACAAGCAGGGTTATTGATCCTATTCGTTCGAAACAAAGCT
The DNA here is from genome assembly GCF_017654675.1 of Xenopus laevis. Taxonomy (NCBI): domain Eukaryota; kingdom Metazoa; phylum Chordata; class Amphibia; order Anura; family Pipidae; genus Xenopus; species Xenopus laevis. The sequence goes on from NC_054372.1 coordinate 135,705,011, forward strand.
TTCCTTGAGGGAAAATTAATCTTGATTTCTACTAAAACATAAGTCAATAGACATAGTGTTATATAAAAGCTGAGCTATGTGAATAAAATGAGCTAAACAATTTTTTTTTGGAAGTGCCAGTCTCTGCATGGATCACTAATGACAGATTTGTTGAGACTTATAAATGCATCTCTGAAAATCCATACTTACAATTCTCCACTTTCTCAGCTGGGGGGTTACTGTTTATACATTTACATTCTCTACATTGCTGTGTGCAAGGGTAGAAAACAATTACATGTGGTTTGTTTGACATAAAGGCAGCTGGTGCTTTAAGCCAGCTTTCTGCATTGATCCCAGCCTTTGTTTGAATATTTATATATTTAGTTCCTTTCTATGTAAAATATTCTACTGCATGCAGTTGACGCACTTAAGGGGCATTACCACTAAAAATGATTTATGCTTATTTTGAAGCTGGAACAGTGTTTTACCATATCCAATTCTCTCTCTGCATATGAATTTATGATATAAAAACCTCTCTTTCCCCTTACTGCGGCAGAGAGCTATACCTGGATCATTCTTGGATCCTCCCCTTTATGCACTAAACATGAACAAATGAACAGGTAATTACATTGATTTTTAAGAGACTGCAGTCATGATATCAATACATGACTGGGGGACTCCAATATATGTAAAGCGGGAGATAAAGACGTTCATTTTCAGCTTGTATCCTGTACTTCTCTGCTAGCAAGAGCAATAAAGGGGGAAGGCAGAAACCACTGAAAAAGATGAGACTTTGCAGAGCTGAGAGCATTTTCATAAATGCATCAAGATTAAGCCAGAACACTGTCTGGTTCAGGAAAAGCATAATGGATTTTACAGCTAGTTTATCTTTCTTTGCCCAAGTGACTGGAAGTTGGTAACTGATATTTCTTAGTAATGGCAGCTATAGTGAGTGTTTATCACTTTGATGAAAGTGTCAAGGACTAATGTACCTTACTACTATGTCTCTTTATACTCAGTACATAATTTTTAATACCATTTAATTTTTGTTCATTGCACCTTTCACCTGTCTGCACCATTAAAGGGAGGGCCTTTACTTAAAAAATCCCATTAAACTGTAAAGGGCATTTAATAAATTAATTTCAGAAATGTTTTTCACTTTTTGCTTACATTCATTTGTATAATTAATGGCCATTTTTTAAGTTTCTCAACTTTTCTTTCCTCCTTCAAAGAACACTACAAACAACTCTTCATTCATCACTTACATCAGTGCTGTCCAACTTCTATGGTACCGAGTGCCAACATTTTACTGGCCTATGTGGTGGAGGGCCGATAATGGAAGTCAGTGTTGGCCACTACCCCTTTTAAACCACACCCACTGTAAACCACACCCATATTACCACAAGAACTTTTAAGATCATTTCCACATTAACGGTGGTAGCACACCAAAAAACCAAATGGTTGGTGCTCACTGCAGGGAAATCCCTCATCACTCATTTGTGAAAAATTTAAGTTATGTTAAAAACATACCCTTAAATCCATATGTCTCATCCTCCCCTGTGGATAATACAACAACCCCCCAACACATGATTAAACACCTTAGGGGCCCTTAACAACAATTTCCAAATGCTAACAAACCTCAAGAACAAACCCCTAACAGGCTTACATTCCACAGGTAGCACAGGGCAAGCAGAGAATGGCACACACAAGCAGCACTGGGCAAGCAGAGAATGGCACACACAAGCAGCACTGAGTAAGCAGAGAATGGCACTCACAAGCAGCACTGGGCAAGCAGAGAATGGCACACACAAGCAGCACTGAGTAAGCAGAGAATGGCACTCACAAGCAGCACTGGGCAAGCAGAAAATGGCACACACAAGCAGCACTGGGCAAGCAGAGAATGGCACACACAAGCAGCACTGGGCAAGCAGAGAATGGCACACACAGGGAGGGAAGGCAGAACAGAGCAGGAGACAAGGAAAACTATCATTCTAATATATACTACATACAGTGACACAGTGCTGGTGCCCCATTAGCATTTTGAATAAAGTGTGAACAGGTGAACAATGTGGGCAGTTTCAGTCTGGATCTCAGGTGTGAACAGTACAGGCTTTAGGATATAAACAATAGAGGTGTCACAAGTGTGAACAATACAGGGGGGTCACAGGTATGAACAATACAGGGGATTCGTTTGAATTTGAGATCTAAACAATGCAGGGGCCAGTTACTCTCTGTAGTGATACCTTTTAAATCTTACATATGGTAAACAGATACAGCATGTGGGGGCCACAGAAGGGGACAGTTGGACAGCCCTGATTTACACAATACTACCAGCAATACACAACACCCTAATAACCAATAGTATGGCTGAGTTTTTCTTGGTAGCAAAAATAAGGTTAGGTTGATGGAGCACACTATTAAAGCATGCATACCTGTATAATCAAAAATGTAAAAAGGGGAGCCGTTGCTATTTTAAAAATAGCAGAGAATGTTTAATAAATCAGTTAATAAATAGATTAAATATAAATAAAATAAATATTTATATATTTAATGATTTATTTGTTGTGCAAACGTACATGCTTTTGCACCTGCAGTAAACACATACTTGCTATGAGTCACTGACAGAATTTACCTGCTTAACCATCTTATTCAGCAATTTGCAATGCACTGCTGACAAACAGCCTAACTCATTTTTCATGGTTCTATAATAGATTACAATGAATTAGCACAGTGCGATATATATATATGAGAAGAGGAATAAGAAAACATATTATGCCAAACCTTGTGATATGTGTCCTGGTCCTTGCTGCATTACCATGGCCTGTCATGTGCACATAAAAAATCCACCAACAATTTGAATCTGCCATAGCTTCAGTATGTCCTGATGCATCCCCAGTATTTACACACTGACCATTATATTCTACAGGTAGTGTGGCCTTTAATAGTGCTCTTCATCAATCTAGAGCAGCGGTTTCCAACCTTTTTTTACCTGTGAGTAGGGTTGCCACCTTTTCCACAAAAAAATACTGGCCTTTCTATATATTTATCTTTTTTCCCTATTAATATTGGGATCAACCATCATTTCTACAGGCCATACCGGTAAAATACCGGCCAGGTGGCAACCCTACCTGTGAGCCACATTTAAATATAAGAGAAGTTAGAGAGCAACATAAACATGCAAAAAGTTCCTAGGGGTGCCAAATATGAGCTGTAATTGGCTATTGATAGCCCCCATGTGGTGTGGCAGCCAATAGGAAGCTGTGTTAGTACACCTAGTTTTTATGCAACGTAAAACTTCAAGCCCAGAAATCAAAAGAAGCATCTGGTTTGGGGAGCAGCATCCAATGGGTCGGTCAGCACAATGTTGCTTGTGGGCCACAGGTTGGGGATCACTGATCTACCTCCTGATAACCTTTTAATAGAATACCAAAGACAGAGATTCTCTGGCATATAACTACTCAGGGTACCCATAACAATGACTCAGGGGTCTGACTGTATTAACTGGATATACTTATGGAGATAAATATTATTTCAATATCCCCTAAAATATGTACTCTATACTCCAATAGTATCGCTACGGAGCGCCGTCCAAAGCAGTCACGGAGTCAGGCGTTTCAATATCAAGATGTTGGCTTTATTAAGCGCATTAAAAGTACAGTGGAGGGGGATTACAACTAACGCGTTTCGTGTCAGTAAACCTGACACTTCATCAGAGTAATTAGTGCATACATGTGTAGGTGCTTAAATAGTGACACCTATGCATATCATTAATAGATTAAAGGGAAAAAGAAGTGTTCTCACAAAATAATATACAAATATTCAGAATTATACATATACATAAAATAAAACATATGAATATCTGTATCAAAATGACAGTCAAAGAAGTATCCTAGTGAAAATTTGTGTTGTATACATTATTACTTAATTCGATAGACTCATGTATATGAATAAAATATTAAATAAATAAATAATCAATGATCTGTGATTAATTTTATAAAAGTTGAAACAATTTATTGACTACTGTAACAATAATGACAAAAATATAAACTTTACTTACAAGTGTGATAAGAACACAATAGAATATTTAGATATACAATTTATCACTACAGGTACTCAAATAGATACTGATATATATAGAAAGTCTATTAGCAGAAACTCTTTGTTGAGACGTGAAAGCAATCACCCTGGGCCTCTCTTGGAAGGGATCCCAGTGGGCCAGTTCATACGTCTTAGACGAAACTGCTCCACATGGGCTTCCTTCCACGACAGGTCCATGGAGTTGTGGGATAGATTGACACTTAGGGGCTACAGCACAGAATGCATTAAAAAAGCCTATGAAACAGCAGTACTTAGTAACAGATCAGATCTCTTGATAAATAAACAAGGTGGACACAGAGATAGGAAGAACACGTTTGATAAGAATAGAATGAAATTTATCACTACATATAGTATGGAAGCGAGGAAAATTCAGAACATAATTTTAAAACATTGGGGCATTTTAAAATCAGACCCTATCTTAACATCACTTGATTTAAAAAAACCTCAATTTATTTATAGAAGGGCAAACAATCTACGAGACATGGTGTCCCCGAGCATGCTACCAAATAAAAAGGATAAGACAAACTGGCTGAATGTGGTTGGAACATACAGATGTGGTGCGAACATCTGTAAGTGTTGCAGATTTATAAATGTGTCAAAGGAATTTCATAGTAGTATAACAAAGAAAACATATAATTGTCGAACATATGCAAACTGCAGGACATCAAATGTTATATATTTAGTAACATGTCGCTGCGGTAAACAATATGTCGGCAAGACCAAGAGATGGTTTAAGGACAGGGTACTTGAACATCTAGCATGTATAAACAGGTCAGATGTAACCTCAGCAGTAGCAGAACACGTAATACAAGAACATGGAGCTAATGAATACTTTGTATCTTTCCAGGTAGTTGAAGCAGTTAAACTGGGGAAGAGAAAAGGTGATATAGATACATTGTTGTCTAAGAAGGAAGTCAAATGGATGACCCTATTGGATACAGTTACACCATATGGGCTGAACAGAGAGTGTGAGATAAAAGCCTTTATTGGATAGACTGCTTTATTTATATTCTGAATTTCGTCAGCCAATAAAATTTACTTTAAATTTATATAATCGATTAATTAAAGATATATTAATAGAATTTATTTCATCAAATATAACATAATTTTTGATTAATTTTATATTAATTATTTATAATTTACATATGCTTATATGCAGTAGTGTCAGTCTTTCCAATACAGGTTTTTAGTAAATGATATTTTAAGATATACTAAATTTGGCCACTAATAATAATTCCCTATCTATTATACTGTTCTAACAAGTGGGTGGAAATTTAAGTAATAAATCTAAGTAATAAATAGAGATAAAGGAAATGCTTTCTTTTAAAAAAAGTTTATGATAACTATAGTGATACCCTAATTAGGTTTTTTGGTGTTATATGGATGTGCAATTTTAAACGTGATTGGAAACACAAAACTACACAAATGAATGAAAATATATTCCCTCCCCCATTTGCTCACTAATGAAAGCACATCATTCTATCACTAATACACTTTTAGACCAAATTATTATGGTTAATGAATTACTCACCAAAGGATATCCCCCCTTTTTTATAAAATTAATCACAGATCATTGATTATTTATTTATTTAATATTTTATTCATATACATGAGTCTATCGAATTAAGTAATAATGTATACAACACAAATTTTCACTAGGATACTTCTTTGACTGTCATTTTGATACAGATATTCATATGTTTTATTTTATGTATATGTATAATTCTGAATATTTGTATATTATTTTGTGAGAACACTTCTTTTTCCCTTTAATCTATTAATGATATGCATAGGTGTCACTATTTAAGCACCTACACATGTATGCACTAATTACTCTGATGAAGTGTCAGGTTTACTGACACGAAACGCGTTAGTTGTAATCCCCCTCCACTGTACTTTTAATGCGCTTAATAAAGCCAACATCTTGATATTGAAACGCCTGACTCCGTGACTGCTTTGGACGGCGCTCCGTAGCGATACTATTGGAGTATGTGTTAAGCCGGCTAGAAGGAGCCAGATGTATCGCGAGAGCTGCGACTCAGCAGGAGCCGGCGTACCACGGGTGAGCTCCGCCATTAACCGCATCGTTTCTGTATATGTACTCTATCCCTGCAACTACACTGGAGGAGTTGCCAGATTTTCCTTTTGTAAATTCCCCTAGATTCTCTAATTCTAATATACCAGGTTTGTACAATGTTTTGGCATATATCCACAAAGGTGTGAGATGATCAAAGACCTGGCACAGTCTCTTGTAAACATTCTCTGTGATACTTGACTGGCAAGATCATAACTAAAAAAGAATTATCTGTAATGCAAATCTGAGGTGCACTCTCACAGTTTCCTTGTACATAAGTGATTCTTCTTTATTTTCTCATGTTATTCCATTATAGTCATTTACAGCCTATAATTAGTGATGGGAGAATTTGGGGCGTTTTGCTTCCATTTTTTTTGACGCCGGTGAATTATTAGGGCAGTTTCGCGAATTTATTCGCCGGCGGCGAATCGCAGGAATACGCTGAGAATTCGCATCTGACTAATAAATTCGCCCATCACTACCTATAATCATTTTACAGCCTTCTATAGCCCACTACTGGATCTGACAACCAGGGCGACAAATTGATGCAGTATTCCAGAGGCAATTTTTAAAATGTATGTACTGATACAAAATGGCTGAAACATGGCTTATGGTACGGTAGAGCAGGGGTGCCCAAAAGGTAGATCGGGATGTACCAGTAGACCTTTAGCTGGTGATCAGTAGATCTCAAGACACTGCCAACAAACATGAAACCCTCCTGTTTCATGCTTTTCATTCAGATATTTATTATTAAGGTAACATAAGAAATAGTTGTTTGTTAAATATAGCAATATACTTTTCTCATAAATCAATATTTAAGTAATATTTTCCATGGAACAGAATGAGAGCAATGCTTTTATGGATGTAGATCCTAAAGGGACGACATCACTAAATGTAGACCTCGTATTGGTAAAGTTTGAACACTCCTGCGGTAGACTGAATGACCAGCAACATGCTGTTCACTCCAAATGCCTATAGTCATAATAGCAAGAAGCATGGAAGCCAGCATCTCTCTGCCAAAGGCAGCCAAGTGAGCTTGGCTTAGTTAGTTTAATATCCATTATACATTTAAAAGCTACCTATAACAGCTATACTTTGGGGTCCTCGCAAGAAATCAGGGACCCACCAACACATGGCTCAATTAGTAATTCGTTTTTGCTAATTATTTAGTTTTTGCTAATTATTATGCAAATTGCAGGTGGGATGGCATAAGTATCTCTTCGTTTGCGAAATTGCCCGAAGTTGCCTTACGAGGATACTTTGGCGACTTCAGAAAACCAAAGTGATGCGTATGCCATCCTGCCAGCGATTCATATTCTTACCGACGGGAAGGTATTTCGGGGTGATTAGTTGTACTGCTGTAACGAAGATTTGTCGCTTGGCGACTAATCTCCCCGTGTGTCACCACCCTATAATGGAAATAATGTGCCTGCTTTCCATCATTAATCATTATGTATAATGTATAGCATTGCGAAATGGAAAATATGTATTTGTTTATTATAATTGCATTAACTGCAGTGGTATTCAAAGTAGGTTTTGATAACAACAGCTTGTGATCAGAAATAAGGGGGTGCTATCTTGTTGAAGTCTACTGAGAATAGCAAGAATGACGTGTACACCCAATCCTCTATAATGGAACAATGAAAGAGAGAATGTAAATCCTACATAGGAATAGGTCACAGACACAGTAACAGTACTTTTAAGTGACATTTCACTTATTACACGTGGGGAAGTCTGAGTCTGGCAACTCAGTGACTGATTAATGGATAATCATTTTCTGGTAATCCTCTGGAAGTGGACGGGTTAACATCTTTTCTATCAGTCAAATGTAATAAAAGAAACTGCAATTTAATATAAAAGGGAACAGCAGAACCAGGACATTAAATTTATAATTAAAATCCTCATTATTAAACTGAAATGGAAATGGGAGAGAGATATAAGAATTTAAGGCATAATTAGCAAGATCAGAAGAGAGTGAGGAAAAAATAAATGCAGAAAGTCAGAACAAGAGAGGAAGAAAGGAGCAGCAGTAATGGATAGTGTCCGACACATGGAGGGCAGGACAGGAGAGGGACAAAAAATTTGTATAGGCCACTTTTATAAGGTAAAAGAAAATGCACAACGAATGAAGGCTGGGAGTATGAGCAATGTTCTTTTCCTTAGAAATTTCAGGATCAGGGTAAATGTGAGAAAAATATTTACATACTGAGAAGCTAGCAGATGTGTATTGCTGGCCTGTCCCCCCCCCCACAGAGATAGAAATAAAACAAAATTCTGCAGATGTGAACATTACCTAGTCAATGGTAAATATTTAACACTCCAGTTAGGAAATGCTATGCTGCTGTATGGAACTGGGTGATTTCTGTCACAGGAAGGAAGACCTGATAGCAGGTTCTCAGCCCTTAGAAAACCACATTTGGATAATGTGACATTGGTAGTATGACATTTGCTTAAAGGACGGTTTCAATAAATGGGCAAAGTTCCTATTTGCTCAGTTTTCCTGTGCTCTGTTTTCTATTGGAACAATATTTCATGTTTTGTAGTGTCCCATGTGAGGGCTGTGAGTTTCTGCTTGCTTTTTCCAGCAATGAGCACAAATTAAGAAGAGCTCTTTTAACATTTGCCTCGCTCATTATATTCACGTTAATATGCTTGAGGGCAGTCCTTCCACAGATATCATAGGGTGGCTGCAGAGTTCCCCCATGGACAGATTTTCACTAAGGCTAGGGAAGGCTAAGCCTTCCCAAATGTGGCTGAGAAGAAATAAAAAACGAAAAAAAACTAGCTTTACTTCCTTCTTCCCCCCCCCTCAAGATGTAAGTCCCTGTACAGCCTCAAGAGGATTGGCTAGGCTGATGGAAACATGCTTCCTGCATCCTAGCCAATCCCCAAGTGGCAGGACCAGAACTTGCACTTTGAGGGGGAAAAAAGTTTAGTCTGTTTCTGCTGCCATGATTAACTGTTCCTGAGTTATGTGTGTCAGGGCCAACACCCAGGTACCTTTTTTTCTTAATAAATAAAGTTAGGGGAACATGAAGTCAGAGCACAGAAATATGGAGGGGGGGGGCGAAATGCAAAGTTACTTATAATAAATCTCAAAGAGATCTTTGAAGTGACAGAAGAGAAGATGGATTGGGTAAATGAGATGAAACAAGAGAAAAGGGGGTAATGGTGGAAAGCAGTATAAAAAGAGAGAGAGACTAATTAAAAATGAGGAATACAGTAGTGGCACCAGCAGATGAGAGACTAGTAAGAGAGCAAAATGATAAATAGGAAGGTACATGGGACAGCAGAAAAAGCACAGTAATTGTGCTTTCTTCTATCTATGACATGCCCTGTGTTTACAGGACATAAGCAGAGAGGTAACATCAAAGCATGCTGGCAAGGAGTGGGTTAAGTAGCCTACCCAAGCAAATAAAATCACCATCTGCCTATGCAGATCATCCAGTATTATGTTTTATGTTGATACCTTACAAAATCTGGGGTACACAAGCCCACAACTGCACTGCATACTCCAGGTGAGGCCTAATCAGTGACCTATAAAGAGGCAAAATTTAGTTTTCATCCCTTGAGTTAATGCCCTTTTTTATGCAAGAGAGAACTTTATTTGCTATTTAGTAGCCACAGAATGACACTGCCAGGAATTTGACAACTTGTTATCTTCAAAAACCTCCAGATGTTTCTCAATTAAAGGGAATTGTTCATCTTTAAATTAACTTTTTGTATGATGTTCTACTATATATGAAAAGTTAAATGTGAAAAACCGCCTTTAACAACAGCTGGAATGTTTGTTCTGCAGATGATATATCTCTGATCCTTCCCTTCCTCTAGAAGTGTATTTGCCTCTTCTCTAACTCTTGCCCTGTTGGTAGGCATTAGGTATGCCGGTTTGACATCACATATTTATGTTAATTGTAACCGCTTTATATGTTAACTAATATCTACCGTATATTAAGAGGGGACTATATATGAACAGTTAAATGTGAAACACTGCCTGCATGCCAGTCTGACGCTATATATTTATGTTAATTGTAACCGCTATGTATATATTAACTAATTACTATTGTAGAGACCCTGAGATTTGGGTGTATTTATCTCAGGCATTCCTCTTTAGTATTTTGACACCTAAGGGTTCTTTAGTTAAGTTAGGCAGCTATGTCCCTAGTGGGGTCCACACTAGTACCTGGGGATTGTCCACTAGATGGCACTGTTTGATAATATAAAAGGGTTTAGCACCATGAGGTCTGGGTCTGTCCTGGGACTTTGCCTCAGTGTGAGGTACTACAGGTCCAGATCTGCCGGAAAAGTTAGTTAAGCGTGAGATAGGGATAGTACTACAGTAATAGTCGCTCTAGGAGTGAAAGTCAGCACAGGGTAGCTAGTGAGCAGATGTGGCTCCAACGAGGAGAAATAGTGGGGTTAGGACCCCGTGGTATTTGAACCACTAGTGCAGGGACCACAGTGGGTGAGTTGAGGACCAGATAGGATACCAAGACCCAAGATCCCAGGCTGAATACAGTGGGTGAGGTGAGGATCAAGTCCGGTGCCAAGATACAAGACCCCATGCTGAGAAACCCATGCCTTAGTGCTCAACCATAAGGATAGTGCCAGTGAGAGTGGTAACTATTTTCCAAGTCCATTGTTACTGATCTATATTGATTTCTACTCCGTCTGTTGCATCTTCTACCCCCCCTGGAGGGAATATTGTTGTTGGAGGCTACTCTATAACTGCCAGTGAACATCAAAGTACTGTAACCTATGATCTTGCCGGTGCTCTGTTAATAAACCAATTATAATTTACTGCAAAGGACTTGTCTGGCTGAATCTACTGCTGCATTTATTCACACCAGGTACCGGGAGTTGCAGGGAGTTGCACGGGTACACTGGGGGTCTGGGGCACACTACAAGCAGTGTTAGCCTGGTCACACACAGCCTTAATACACAGCAAAAGTACACTCAAGGGTGTGCTACATTTGGGGGCTCGTCCGGGATTTCTTTATTGAACACATTGCTGTGAGAGAAAAGTGTGACAGGCGCTGCAGTGCCGGACCAGAGAGGAAAAAGGCATCTTGGCCTAGCGCAGCTTGCAGCCTGAATTCCGACCGCCCTAAATTTACTGTTGCCTGAAGAAGAGGGCTGACTGGAAAGTTGTGTGCCCACCTTTCCAGATTGGTGGGGAGAACCAATCAGGATCGTGTAAATTGGCGCCAGAGAAAGGCACGAAACAAGTGTGAGTGACGTGGCCCTAATTGTCTGCAGTACCACCCTGTTTAGCCCAACCTCCTCTGACACCAGGAGGTGGGGTATTAGCCAATCTGACGTGCAGAATTCGGCGCCAAAAGGGAGCAGGGAGGAGCCCCTGTTAGACTGACGTCATGGCGGCCATTTTGCGAATGAGTGCGAGAGTAGCTGGCCAGAGGAGAAGACGTGTGCAGCGAGCCTTGCAGTTGAAACTTCAACGAGTGTCAGAAGGGTCCAGTATGTCTGACAGTGATCAGGGTAGCTTCCGATCTACCTCAGCAATGCTGTCGATTGGCGTGCTGAAAGACACGAGCCGCCGCTATACCTGGGGTGGAGTGTTTGCTCAAAAGGTGAGCGACTCGGGTGATTCAGTGATGGTCCCCGTCTGCGGCCGATGTCGACATGAAGCTTACCCAGCCTTCCATGATGTTAGGGGTCGATGTCCACATTGCCAGCAAAGGTGCTGGATCGGACCTTATGTGGATGACAAGGTTCAAGGATCACCCCAGGCTGTTTCTAGGACTGATCGCCCTCATGGCCAATGAGGAGCGCTACTTTACGGAGGGTGCAAGTCAGTCCGAATCGACAGATCCAGAGGCGGCTAACCCTCACCGAGAGCTAGCAGTGAGAACCGCCCTCCTGACGATCACCGACCGTCCAGAGGAAGAGACCCCCCTGGAGGGCAGCACCCCGCATGTTCATGCAGTGACGGAGGCCTCCGTCCCACCTGAAACGGGCACCAGTTCTGCCCGCGGCTGCGGAGAGCGTCATGGTGCCATTGAAAAGCAAACCGGAGGAAGGGCCTAAGCAGGAGATCCATTCCAGAGGTTCCCAGGAAGCGAAGGATGCCACCCGCGAGGAACGACGCCCACCTTCCCGCCGCTCCAACCGCCCAGAGGGGGTAAGTGTTAATATCCCCAGCCGGGGTCCCCAAGAGCCACCCGTGAGGGAAGGACCCCCCCATACCCCGAGGCTAGCAGCAAAGAGGGATGGGCCCGCAAGGGAGCAGATTTGCCAAGCAGAGGGGTCACTCAGGGTGCGTCAAGCGGCAAGGAGGGAACAGTGGATGAGGCGGAAGATGATGGAGCCACCGACCGGCCCTCTGTTCAAATTGCCCCATAGTTTCTGGGCCCCTAAGAAAATTACCCGGGCTGAAGAGAAGCACTTCTGGGTAGTACCCGGCCGAGCCAATCCTGAGATCTTCTGCAGGGTTTCCCGGGTACAGAGGGTCATAAACTTCCGTGTGTACAGGAAATGGGGGTATTATATGCCCTACGCACCGCTGTGGGTTTACGAGCAGGTGGAGGAAAATCTGGATGAGTGGGTGGTGGAGGAGATTGTGGCGAAAGAAAAGACAATTGGAAATACTCTCTCCCACCCTGATCAAGCCAGGCGTGCAGCTGCCTGGAGCTTTGTGCGGTCCCTGGAGAATGAGTGGTGGTGGGGACACACCATTTTGCGCCATGCTGTCCACAGCTTTGGAAAGAAAAACCCTGCGCCACGTTATTTCAGCGTGGATGTTCCACTTCCAGAAGGGGGCACTGTGGAGAAGCCGCACCCAAAATACTACATTAGCTACGAGGACACTAAGATGCGGTTCACCTACATGATCTAAACCGGCATCTGTGGGACTTATCATTGTAGCCGCGTGCTAGGAGTCACACCCAGGAGGGTGCTGTTTTCTGTTGTGGGGGCAGGGTGAAGTAACCACCCCCAGTAAAAAAGTTAAAGTTGACCACTGGAGGTCTTTTGTTGCATTTCTATTTTTTTTCCCAAGTGACTTCAAGGAATGGAGTTTTATTTTTGTTATTTATCTCTGGTTTGAGACTCTTCAAGTTGGGGAGGCTTCCCCTGGAGTCAGGACACATAAAGAACAGAGACTCAGGTTTGACCTGCAGCATGACTGAAACCATGTTGGACTCTGTAGTGGGTTCTTTATTTGAGCCACTCTCGGGGTGAATCGCACCCACCTGGAAGGAGGACTTTGGCAAACAACCCAGAGACTGTAAATAGTTAAGGGACACTTGTCCTAAAATCCCAATTCCCTTTTTCCCTCCTAAGTGCATAAATAAAAGAAATGTGAATACCTGATTTAAGTACAGTGTTGGTAATAGTAGGGTTAATCCCGAGGTAATAGGATTTAGGGCCACGGCCGTGGACCCAGTCTGAGGTTGCATTAAAGTATTGAATTGATACAGTGCTCAGGAAAAATGCATGTTTGCAATATTTTTGTTTACAGGATCCATTGTACCATGGGCAGTCCTCTGGAGAGGCTGTTGAAGCGTGATGTACAAATAGTAAATGTTATTTAAAATGTGATTTATTGTGCACTTGAGAGTAACTGTTTAGTTTGTCAACGGGGACGTTGACGTTTCTAAGTGGGGGGAGAATGTAGAGACCCTGAGATTTGGGTGTATTTATCTCAGGCATTCCTCTTTAGTATTTTGACACCTAAGGGTTCTTTAGTTAAGTTAGGCAGCTATGTCCCTAGTGGGGTCCACACTAGTACCTGGGGATTGTCCACTAGATGGCACTGTTTGATAATATAAAAGGGTTTAGCACCATGAGGTCTGGGTCTGTCCTGGGACTTTGCCTCAGTGTGAGGTACTACAGGTCCAGATCTGCCGGAAAAGTTAGTTAAGCGTGAGATAGGGATAGTACTACAGTAATAGTCGCTCTAGGAGTGAAAGTCAGCACAGGGTAGCTAGTGAGCAGATGTGGCTCCAACGAGGAGAAATAGTGGGGTTAGGACCCCGTGGTATTTGAACCACTAGTGCAGGGACTACAGTGGGTGAGTTGAGGACCAGATAGGATACCAAGACCCAAGATCCCAGGCTGAATACAGTGGGTGAGGTGAGGATCAAGTCCGGTGCCAAGATACAAGACCCCATGCTGAGAAACCCATGCCTTAGTGCTCAACCATAAGGATAGTGCCAGTGAGAGTGGTAACTATTTTCCAAGTCCATTGTTACTGATCTATATTGATTTCTACTCCGTCTGTTGCATCTTCTACCCCCCCTGGAGGGAATATTGTTGTTGGAGGCTACTCTATAACTGCCAGTGAACATCAAAGTACTGTAACCTATGATCTTGCCGGTGCTCTGTTAATAAACCAATTATAATTTACTGCAAAGGACTTGTCTGGCTGAATCTACTGCTGCATTTATTCACACCAGGTACCGGGAGTTGCAGGGAGTTGCACGGGTACACTGGGGGTCTGGGGCACACTACAAGCAGTGTTAGCCTGGTCACACACAGCCTTAATACACAGCAAAAGTACACTCAAGGGTGTGCTACACTATATTAAGAGAGGACATTGCAACCTGATTCTTCAACCATGTCAAATGTAAAGCATCTGGCATTTCAGTCATGTTTTTTGGCATGAGGTCTTAGTGGGAAGGTAGGAAATCATGTATGGCATATCTATGTCCTCATGACACTCCCAAACCTTTACTAAACAGTAAAATATCTTGCTCTGACCATTCATGTAATAGGAATACAAGCTGAGATAAGTTCATGCAAGTTTTGTCAGAGATTGGTTAATTATTTTGTTGTCACTGTCTTGACTGCATGGTGGGGAACTTGTGCGACAGTTGAACCTTTCAAAGGGCCCCTTTCCAATGCTGGATTTCAAGAGACTGCACCCTCAGGCCCCATATTGGTCGCACTTGATTCCCCCTGTTTGCACGCCCCCTAGTACCCAAGCACCCCGCTCATACCCTCACTGTTCAGAATTTTCAGACCAACCTGCTTCTTTTTGCCTACTGTGATCTCTTCCACCAAAAACTGGGTGGGCAGGAGAGTCAAACAGCTGTCACAATCTCTATCCAGTCCCCAGTAATGATGTGGTCAGCTGGTGTCATGCCACACCTCAATTTTTGATGTCCTAGGTCTGTGCCTTTGTGTCCTGCCCACAAATCTGGGCCTGTCCCTTTTACTGTTACTTCAAACATTAAACCTTTGAAATTAATGATTTTCTAGAATTAAAGGCCTATTATTATTGTTATATATGAGAAAGGTACAGGGTTTTGCATCAAACCAAAAAACCATGTCTCACCTAAATTATAAATGCCATGTAACACAAAGTAAAAATGTATTTTATTGCACCTGCCAATAATAGCAGTCTGATTTTATATGAGAAATTGTTTCATTCTATAGCTGTAAGGGCAATGGAAGACACAATGATGCTGGGTATTTTATTGCCCAAGCATTTAGAAGATCTGCTGGCAGGCAAAAAAAAGGCACAGTGCAGAGCCAGGTGATTTCCATGGAAGTGAACTGCATATTCAAAGTGGGCCCTACAGTTATACTGGAACTTGCATTGCTGCCTCCTTGACTGTATAGCAGCGCATATATAAATATATAAACTTTATTAGAGATTTTGAAGCACACACAATTTCACCAGTGCAAGGCAACATTACTAATGTAATTCACTTTCCTTTAATATTCTGAAATCAAGTAATGGTGCCCTGACTCTACTCCATCTGCAGTTTATCCTGTTGCTTACAGCTCTCCTCTCCTCTCCTCAACCATTTTGTCTTTGCTCTCAAGCAGCTCCATCCCCTGTCACAAGCAAATGACTGTGTTGAGAGGAGCAGCTAAAGAAATAAGTTATTACTGGGTTTTTCATACTATCTCCTGGCTCCCTGTCACATGCCCTAAATTGTCTGTCAAGCACAATATGTAAACCAAAGTAGAACTCTGACATTTCCCTTTATTTGATGCTAGGTGTCTGACGTTATCCAAACAGTTCATCACATACAGCTTCTATTTATTGTGCAGGTGTTCATGGCATGTTTTTTTGTGATTATTTGTTGGATGCCCAGCTTCATACATCATGGAAACCTTGAGTTAACTAAACATTTACCATCTCGAGAAAACCAGTTTGTCCTGGACTGTTTGTAGGAAAAGATATTTGTCAAAACAGAATAGTAATTACATTAACTGCAATTTGCAAGTGAAATAACAATGTGGTCGTTTCTCAGCTAATGAATTGTGAATTGTATAAGAAATCAGCATCTTCCTAGAAAATTGCTAAAAATGATTTGATAAATCAAAAATACAGGTGAAATATTTTGCTTTACGTCTGCTGCTTTTTTTTTGCTGTCTATTAAAAGCGGGAAGATGGAAAAAAAAAACCCCACGGCCCACTGAGAGCAGTGTAATTTAGACCCCGTGTGAAACTTCATTTGGGTCGGGATAATTAGCATAGACACACTCCTGCTTAATTAGCCTGAGGACAGCAACATTACTCTCTCAGCATAGCTTCACACTGGCAATTATGACGGCCAAGTTCTCCCACAATGAAAAGAATATAGACACATTCTAACACTGGGAAAATTAGTACTTTTCCATTTAATAATTAATATGAAACACTGGCCATGCCAAGTGAAGGGAACGCAGCTAAACTTTTACCACGATTAAAGCGCCATTAATGGGGCTTGTTTTGAAAGTGTTTTTTGGTACAATGTATCTATAGTCAATAAAATGGTAGAGGTAACATTGCTTTTTGGAGCACACTGGTATGAGTGCTGAAATTCTAAAATCCAAACATAGGAAATAAAGATATTCATGATGTCACAACTATTCAGAGTCATTGTTGCCAGTGAAAAAGGCATGGGGGTCCACATAGGTATGGATGTGTATATATTTTTATTTATAAAGCTCTTCTTTTGTACGTCACTGTACAGTAGAACAACACATTAATATACAAACAGGGGTCAATACAATAATAAAATAAAAGACAAATA
The DNA here is from genome assembly GCF_017654675.1 of Xenopus laevis. Classification (NCBI taxonomy): domain Eukaryota; kingdom Metazoa; phylum Chordata; class Amphibia; order Anura; family Pipidae; genus Xenopus; species Xenopus laevis. The sequence continues at coordinate 135,722,153 of NC_054372.1, forward strand.
CAAAATATAGCTACATTTATGTTTAAGGTTAATGTGTCTGCTGCGCAATTATAATGGGCTCTATAGATATAGAGAAGAAATTATGGGGCAAATTCACTAAGATGCGAAGTTGCGCCAGGCGCAACTTCGCCGCACTTCGCCAGGCGTAGTTTCGCCAGGGCTCCGCAAATTCACTAAAATCCGAAGTTGCGCACAGGGGTAGCGTAAGGTTGCGAAGTTGCGCTAGCGTTGATTCGCTATATAAAGCGAAGTTACGCTAGCGAAGGCTAATTTGCATACGGCGCGAAATTCAAATTTCAATGGAGGAACACGTATCTGCACTACAAATGCCTAGAAAACCTTCAAATCAGCAAATAAAAATGTTATTTTGCCCTACACATGTGCCCACTGTCTAGGTAAGTTGCCATGAGTCAGGAAATGTAGGGGGGAGGAAGGGGAGCCCCAAAAATTTTTCGATCTTTTTCAGCCTATCAGCCATCATGTAGAAAACACGCCAGTGTTTTTTTGGGACTTAGAAAAAAAATTGACTTTTTTTAAACAATCCCTATCTACTCTATTGCGCTTCGCCAGGTCTGAGGTGGCGAAGGAAGTCTAGCGTAAAAGGTAGCGTTCAGTACACTGCGCAAGTTAGTGAATTTGCGTAGTTTCGTCGCTAGCCAAAATTCGCCTGGCGTAAGGTTGTGAAGTAACACTAGCGAAACTACGCCAGCGTTCGTTAGTGAATTTGCGCAGTAGCGAAAATGCCAAACGCTACCGAATTAATGCTAGCGTTCGGCGCTTCCCGGTTTAGTGAATTTGCCCCTTAAGAGTAGGATTGTTTTGCTGGTATCCTACTAGGATAGTTGGGAGCATATAGATACAGGTATTGGATCTTTTATCCGGAAACCCATTATCCAGAAAACTCTGAATTACCAAAAGGCCGTCTCCCACAGAATCCATTTTATCCAAATAATCCACATTTTTAAAAACGATTTCCTTTTTCTCTGTAATAATAAAACAGTACTTGTACTTGATACAAAGTAAGATATAATTAATCCTTACTGGAAGCAAAACCAGCCTATTGGGTTTATTTAATGTTTACATGATTTTATTATTAAAATTAGGGAAAACAGGCACAATGCTCCCCATATTTGTACTGCTCCCTGTATGTTGCACGCTACAGGTACAACTCTTTGCCCTCCTAGAATAGAATGCTGGATGCATTTTCATTTCATTTGACAATTCTGTATGCAAAAGGGATTAAAGGTAGGTTGAATTTAGGTGTCCCCTGGATTGCCCCCTAGATTGCATGTCATTGAGGTTCTCAAATTACACTGAAGGCTGAAAAATGTATAGGAGCTCTGTGTTTTCTATAGCAGGCATGAAAGACAAGGATCTCTTGTATCCAACAGTGCTTCACTCTATATCTTGTATTTGATTTTTAAAAGAGTTGTTCACCTTTAAGTTAACTTTTAGTATAATAAAAAATGGTCAGTTCTAAAGAAATTGTCAATTAGTCTTCATTATTTATTTTTCATAGTTTAATAACGAATTTCCGGGTTTTAACTCTGCTTTTCTAGTGTATGAGAGCACAATACAGTAGGGAAGGCTGGGCCTCCCAGTATGGGCATCACATAGGACCATTGCCTTCTCCCTTTTGGCATCCAGCAGCCTCTGGGTCTGCTTGCTCAGTTACACCTGTGGTATCTGGTTACAGCAGCCAATCTGGCCTCAAAATAGTGCGTCTGTGACATAAAGATATTTTTTCATAGAATCATTAATGTAGAGAATCAAACGAAATAAATAAAACTTCCTTGGGTCTCTATTTTTTCCAGTCCAGTAAGTTTATGAGCTGTATAGGCCAAAGTGTAAACTCCCTTATGAAAACAAATTCAGTTTTATAACCTTTGAGAACTGGTGTTATTATGGTCAGCCACATTTCTGACTGACAGGTTATAAGTCTTTTTCTACAGGACAGTTCAACTGAATCATTTCAAAGGCTTTCCAGTGGCTACAGACAGAATTGTATTTTCCCACCCATAAAATTCAGAGCAGTTGATCCCTGAGGTGCTGGTAGATAATTATCTGGGCTGGATTAGTCTGCCTTTATGAAGTCAGGTGCCGTTACTAACACTGTGTTATGTATACTCTGAATAAACAGAGGCTTAAAACCCTTTAGATCCAGGGAGGTATGACATTTCAATAAACCACAGAGCAAACACAAAAGCAGACAAACCCAGACTGTGCTAGAATAGCATGATTTAAAAGGCAAATAGGAGACTGCATGCACATTCCTGACTATCAATCATTTTCCTATTTAAATGGCAAGGCTGCTGTTTTCTTTCTATCAGCACAGTATAAAGTAAAGCTTGGTAAAAACAATAATTTATCTACCCTGTGTACAAAACATAGGGGGAAATTGTACGGTTGGTTGGCTGTGGTCTCTGATCGGTTTGTTCTCAAGCATTGTTTCTTGCTGAGTTCAGCCAGGTATATATATATGTATGTATATTTTTATTTGTAAAGCGCTCCTTGAGGGCAAAGCACTGTACAGCAAAACAATAAATTAGTTGTAACAAACAAGGGGTCATTGGAATAAAAAGTAACAATAAGTGCATAATTAGAAATACAATTCACATAAATATAAAAAATATAATTACAATACAGATTAAGTGCTCAGTGTCAAGGAAACAAAAGGCTAGAGGACCCTACCCCGTAGGGCTTACAGTCTAAATGGGAGGGTAACATACAGACACAATTCAGAGGGGTATTAAGGTGCTGTGGGTTACAGTTTGTTACACTGTTATATATAAGGTGTTATCCAGGTGCTCCCAGAGGTAGTCTTTGAGTTTTGTTTTAAAAACACTGGAGGAGGATTCTCTCCTGAGAGATTCAGGAATGGCATTCTAAATATAAGGAGTCGCAAGAGAGAAGGGTTTGATACGGGAAACAGCAGTAGTAGTGGGGGGTACAACCAAGCGGTTGCTCTGAGAGGAGCGGAGGTTTCGGACAGGAACATATAGAGAGACAAGAGATGAGATGTAGTTAGGTGCAGAGGAATGAAGGGCTTTGAAGGTTATGAGGAGGAGTTTATAAGTTATTCTTTGTTTTATAGGAAGCCATGATAAGGACTTCAGCAGGGGGGACTGTACTCTTTTGGATGAGAGGAGGATAATTCTGGCAGCAGTGTTTAATACAGACTGTAGAGGGGAGAGATGGGAGTTAGGGAGGCCAGTTAGTAGAAGGTTACAGTAATCTAGTCGAGATAGGATGAGAGCATGCATGAGCGTATTGGATGTATCAGGTGAAAGGAAGGGATGGATTTTGGCAATATTGCATAAGAAAAAGTGACAGGTTTTGACTGTGGTGTTAATATGATATAGCGAGCTGAGTTGACAGGATTAATGAGCATGCCATCAATAGAGATAGTAAATAAGGGAGTAGGTGGGTTTGGGACTGTTAATGTTACTATGCAATGTTATTATTATTACATGCATGTTGTATTTTCTTACTTTTACCCCCCTCCACCTCCCCCCAAGGCCGTGGCCTGCACAACACTATCCTGCCTATCTCACCCTAGTGGCGTGGTGGACCAAGTGTAGGGGCCCAAGCCAATTTTTTTTTAAATAACTTGTAGGGGTCCTGACCAAATGTTTTTTTTTTAATAACTCGTAGGGGCACTGACCACTAATGCTTTTTTTCAATAACTTGTAAGGGGCCCTGGCCACATATGTTTTTTTTTTTTAAAACTAGTAGGGGGTGTTACAGCACTAAGCTGGGAGAGGACGTGGGCATAGGGTAGGACTCACAAACACAACTCCTTTTAGGGAATGAGCTCTTTATTTAGCATGGCAACTTCACGTAACAGGTTTTTCTCAGAGTCTAGATGGTAGCCAGCCTGCATTCAATGAGTCTGCATGAGGATAATGCCAGGGTTGGGCACTGCTACTGCTGGTCACTGGAACATGTGGGTACAGTTGTGATGGTTTACAGCTGGGCAGTCTCTGTGATCTTCCATTTGTATAAAAAGACTAACAAATTGGAATTCTTAACAGCCACCTGTATACTGTATTTCCCAGCCTTGCCCTTAGATGGGGAATTATTCTCCTGTAGTCACTGCTCTCAGGGTCCCTGTTGTAGAAAGTCAGTGTCAAAACATTAAAAGACTTCCCCGTAAAATTTTAGGCATGATTTAAAAAAGAGAAAATAATATATTAACCCACCATCACCCCAGTGGCTAAAGGGCAAGCAATAGTTTAGAGCTCTGAATGGATGATGAATAAGGGCTGAACTCCAGGGAACAATTAGGAACAGATTGCACGAACAAACTACATGTATCCGACACGACACGACTGTTGGATGTGACTGCCACACGTTGCATCTTCATCCGACAGTCATGTTGTGTGTAGTTTGTACCTGCAATGTTTCACTCCTATTATATTCGGAGCCTCTAGGGTTGCCACCTTTTCTGGAATTAAATACCGGCCTTCCTATTTATTTATCTTTTTTCCCTATCAATAACATTGGGATCAACCATAATTTTTACTGGCCAGGCCAGTAAAATACAGACCAGCTGGCAACCCTAGGTGCCTCCGACTTGTCGCCTGCATTTCCTCGCCTTGCAACATTGGTTCATTGCCCTTATAAAAACAAGTGCCTCTTATTTTCCTTGGTTGGAACAGAGGTGGAATTCTGCCCCCCTAAATTCTTTGACCGCAGTCTAGGATTTGGTTTTGTTGTCCATCTTCGAGGTCATTCAAATTAAAAGCCCAATCGCGTACAAAACTTAACCAACCAGTCTGCTATAGCAGAGGTTTGGAAACTGAGACAATGCTTCCTTGATTAAATCGATTAAATAAATCAGCTTTTTGTTTAATAGGCTTCCAGTGTTCAAGTGAGTCATGTGCAGTCTCCCTTATAGTTTTAAATATGAGTTATGTATATTGCAGTCATCCCTTTGACAGTTTTGAAAAGTTCATCCTTGTCTAGCCAACCTGAACCCACAATCCTTAATTCATCCCCAAAAACAGCCACTAAAAATGAAAAAAATCTAATTAAAGTGAACCAAGCTTGTATGTTGCCTGTTTAAAGGGGTAGTCACCATTTAACACGGGCCCCCTCCCCTCTGGGATCAAGCACTGAAAACTTTCCCTTTCCCTGCTGACCACAGCTCCAGCAGGCACCACTGCTTTTACAGCTTTGTAGTGTATCCCATTCCTAGCAACTTTAGTTGGTCTTCATTTTATATTAGTTTTGCTCTATGAGGCTATAATTATATTGCAACTTTTGTTTATCTTACTATTTATGCCCACCAGAGCCGCTCCGGCCATGAGGAAAAGTGAGAATCTTGCCTCAGGCGGCACGGAGCAACCAGTTACCAGGGGCGGCAAAAAGCCGCCTCTGGTAACTTTAAGAGCCGAATTTCCATTTTTCAAAACGGAAGTTCGTCTCTTTTAGTGCAGCGAGCGCAATAGCGATGCGGCCCCTCCTCTTCCCGCTCCAACGCTAGAAGTTAGAAGCGCGGAGCAGGAGGGGGGGCGGCATTGGGGCTGCTGTCTCAGGCGGTAGCAGCCCCTGAAAAGTGCCTGAAGCCCACTCCTATCCATATTCTATTCTCTCATTCAAACCACTGCTTGTCTGATAGGATATATTGGAGCCTAGCAAACAGATTACTGCTGGAATTCCAAACTGGAGAGCTTTTGAACAAAAAGCTAAATAAACCACAACAAATAAAAAAAAGAACAATTACAACTTGTTTCTGAACAGCACATTATACTAAGTTACAGTTACAGATAAACTACTCCTTTAAATAAGTGGGGGGGGCTTATAGGACAACGCAGAATCTTCACTGTAAAAAGTTCTGTGTGATTTTAAAGTAGCAATGAACCCCTATCTGTTTCCATATTAAATGGGGGGAAGAAAACAACAGCAGTGGTATGACTGAATCACTCTTGTGTTCATGCCCTTAAACCAGTGTCAGAACTAGGGATGCACCGAATCCAGTATTCGGTTCGGGAATCGAGCAGGATTTGGCCTTTTTCAGCAGATTTCGGATTCGGCCAAATCCTTCTGCCCAGCCGAACCAAATCCTAATTTGCATATGCAAATTAGGGGCGGGGAGGGAAACGGTGTGACTTTTTGGCAGAAAACAAGGAAGTAAAAAATGGTTTCCCCTTCCCACCCCTAATTTGCATATGCAAATTATGGTTCGGATTTGGTTCGGTATTTGGCCGAATCTTTAGCAAAGGATTCGGGGGTTCGGCGAATTCGAAATAGTGGATTCGGTGCATCCCTAGTCAGAACAGGACATTACCCTGAGGGATCATGCCTTGCAACCAAAACAAAGTTGTTAAAATAACTTGACCTCTGTAAATATATGCAAAGCTGTTTTCACATGGAAGCAACATGTCCTTTGGCCATAATTTCCCCCACCCTGTTAGTACTCCCTAAATCACACACCAACGTGAAATACCTTGCAGCCATTTAGAACTTTACATTGCTGTAGAATATAAACTGTCCCTCAGTGAACACACATCTTTCTGTAATTATGAACAAATAGGCTCAACAAGCTGTCGTTGTACCCTTTCTGTCAGAATATGCACACACTCCTGATCTCAGTCAATAAATCCTTTTTTTCTTTTACTGTACAATGTGTTTATCATTTGCTCTAGAATCACATACAGATTCCTAGCAGAAACTGACACAGATGTCTGTGGGTTTATGGGCAAAGCTGTCAAACAGCAGATGTCAGACACAGCCTTATACACTTTTACATTTATTTCCAGGCTGGGTTTATTTAGTTCATTCTGTCATTGGGCATAAAGGTCATTTATGTCTTTGGCCCAGCAGTTACACACACCTGACTTGCACATGAACACAGTTTCTCCAGTGTGTGTTCCCTAAATGATTTGTTGTCTGAATGCCATCTCAACTGTGAAGCCAAGGTTTGTCCATAATTTAAGTTCTGCATAGATTTCCCATTTGGCTGCTGCTCATGAATTTCCTTATGCACACCCATGACACTCATATTTGCCACCCATTTAGATTACCAGCATTAGATGTTTTTTAACAGCTCTAGGGCATAAGAGCCCCATAGCTTTCTGATAACTATCTGCTTTACTGATATATGCGGTCACTGGAGTCAGATAAAATGTTTTCCAGATATCAAAATATAGGGGATTGATAAAGTATTTATCCTTTTTTCGTGCAAGCAGTCCCCTAATGTTTATAGAAAGCTAAGTTGGATCCTACATTGCTATTACAAGGGGGAACTGTGTTCCCGATCCTGTGTAATAGAGTTGTCAACCTGAAGAACTAGTAAATCAGGGGCCCTGTGGCGCTTTCAATGTACTGCTGGAACTACGCTGCACAGCCTCGACTGGAAGTTGCAGAACTGAACCTGTGTATGTGCGCCATGGAATTGAAAAAAAATGGGAGCATTTAATAGGGTGATGAGAGACAGAGGGAAGTGGCCTAAAATTGGATAAAAAAAAATAGGGGGGTTTGACAACTCTGAAATAGTATACTCCTGGGAGTTCTACAACTGGGCAGGTGGGGTCATTGTTCTATTGTATAAAAGGAGAATCTGTCTGACACAGCTCACTCTCTTCCTGAATTGTACCTGGGCAGGAAGGTGGAAGAAGACTGGAGCCTGGGTGGTGGTAGACCAGTAAGGGAAGTTATTAGGATATCTCTTTTTATAGCTCGCTCTAGTAGTGAGGACTAGGTCTTTAGTGAGCCTGATGCTCCTACGAGGGAAGCAGAAAGATTAAAGTCCTAGGTGTGCCACCCCAGATTTGGGATCCAAGTGTACAGACTTGGCGTAGACACTGTCCCCCCCTAAGTTCCACTCTGAGCACCTGAAAGCTGCGGTTGGACATTTGCAATTTTATTCTCTGCAAAATAGTTACAATCCCCTGAGGGGCAAACACTTGTAAAGGTTTTATTTGTGAGTGTATATTCGGGAACCACTGTATCATCTGTGCCTATTTCCCAAGAGATTTGTGTACCATTCTGCCAATAAAGAAGTTATTGTTTGTTTTTAAGAAACACTGGAGCCCATTTAATTGTCTCTACCTGAAAGATATAGTTCTTCAACAACCTGCCTCCACCATTATGTGAGGGCCCTGCCTGGAGATTAAGATTCAAGTGCAATGTGTTATGCAGGGAGCAGCTACAGTTTAGGAATTGCATTTGACTTTAGGCTAACAAATATATCTACCAATGGTTTTTCTTATTATAACTTTATTGGTACTGGGCATATTCTGTTCTGTCTGTGGCTCACAGTTTACCATTGCAGGCACTAATTTTAATTTGCTTTGATAAACTGTGAGCTTTTGTTTGTGGCAATGGAATGCAAATAGTACAAGTGACAAGAAGATACAGGCTTTAACTATATGCAAGCAAGCAAAATGGCAGCTTCCATTCATCAATCTAAATTGGTAATTAGGCAAAATAGTGCAACTATCCTTCTCATGTTCCTATGGATTATTTTGTTTCAGCGAGAAATGCATTTAAAAAAAATATAAATCCATAAGTACACCCTAAACCTGGCCTGTAGCGCAGGAGATATTTTTTATAGAGTTTTGTGCTACATAACATGATTTTCACAGATAGCCAAGTACCTTATTTTGTAAGTATCTTTGATATTTTACAGGTACTTAAAACAAACCCACCCCCTAAATCAAAATCACTTTGTAGCCTTTATTTATATATGAGTACTTTAACTCCCTCTTCAGCCACACAGTGGTTAACGTATGTGCTTGCAAATAACTTGCTCTCAAATGACCCATTAATTCCTATGTCCTATGCTCTTGCCTGCACTGTGCCTGATTATACACCATGCGTGAATCTGTCTGTATGATAATTTTGTGCTTGGCTACATTATATCTCAAAAATATAAAGGTATGAAAATTAGATTGTCAACATATTTCTTTTCCTCCAATGATGCAAAATGGGAAATTGGGTAGTCTGTCAACTCTTAGTTTGTGACAAAGCTTGATGTATGTATTTGCAGTTAAAAAATTCAGGTGCAGCAAATAGGCTTGAGTATGGTATAGCTAGCAAAACTGTTGTATCATGTACATGCATTTATTTCTATATTATTTATATTAATTCTATATTACATATATGGCTGAGATTAAAGGCTGAATAAGTGGCAGTGCATTAAACGAGCATATACCCCCCCATAAGATAAAAATATTAAAAGCATTGTGTAATATGCCACATGGGTTGCTGCTAGAATTCGCGGTGAATTTCCACATTTCACGACTTAATTTGGCAGCAAAAAATCTGCCATGCAAAAATTGGTACCCGGCCCGCATAAAAATTGTTGCTAGTCAAAATTATTCGGATGCCCATTGACTATTTGCTTTTGGACCAAATAGTCGCACGTATCAAAATTGATGCTCATGTAAAAATGGACGCGCGGCAAAATAATTTTGACGCCCATTGACTTAAATGCATTTCGCAAATTTTTTGCCATTTCGCGAATTTCACAGTAAATTCGATAATTTTTCATCGAAGCGAAACTGCACAGATTCGCCCATCACTAGTTGCTTTTTGTTAGGATAATAAGGGATAATAAGGGATATAATAATAATATAGCAGGATATCCTCTAGCTATACTTCTCTTATATGCATGTCTCATTAGTTCTGTGCAACTATCTATCCTATTCTCATAAAATAAATGATTTATATTACATTCTGTGGAATGATTATATTTAACTTGAGCTGGTCATACATTTAATGAACCACTTGTCTGGCCTGGTTGCCAAATGAGCAGACCTTTCCCCGTGAGCTGGATGATATTGGGCTGATCTGGTAGTTTCAAAAAAAACTTTACTACTCAACTGCTGCAGTCTATATAGGCCTGTCAAAAAGGGCCAAGTGCTGGAATATAGCCCCCAACTCCAAAGGGCACTCAATTCAAAAATTCAAAGATATATTTCCAGTCAATTCTCAAAGTTAAAAAATCACTTTTTATTCATCATAAATATTAAAAAAGTAGGCATACAGACCAACCGATACTCCGCTCCGGGCGGAGTATCGGTTGGTCTGTATGCCTACTTTTTTAATATTTATGATGAATAAAAAGTGATTTTTTAACTTTGAGAATTGACTGGAAATATATCTTTGATCTGGTAGTTTGTCTCACAAAAACAAACCAATTCAGTCCTCGCACTGACAGGGAAACCTGCTTGTTATTTTTCAGGAAAATATTGGTTGAGCAGGCCCATTAGAAGACCCATACACCCAATAAGATGTTGAGTCAGCAAGCTTTTATTAGCCCATGTATGGCAACTTTTACTTAGTTTTACCTATTTTAATCAGTTTGCTGATAAATCCATGTAAGGTAGAGGTTTTTAAACCTTTTTGGGGTTCAAGACCCATTTTGAGGTAAAGAAAACTGGTCAGTTAGACCCCCTTAAAAATATTGCTTTGTGTGTAATCCAGTTCTAGCTACAAGAATGTCTGGGGCCTCAAGTGGTCACCCATAATGTTTAGAAAGGTTGTTGACCTTCCAAACTCTTTTTTTTAAATTTTACTTGTTTTCAGATTGTTCACCAGAAAAAAATAGCTACATTAATTGGCGACATTAGTTGATACATTTATCAGCAGTATCTGTGTTATATTAAAGTCAAATTTAACTTTATGGTCATCTCAGCAGTATTTGAATACACAGGTAGACGAGACGACATGGCTCCAGCTTGTACATAGAACATAAAGGCACTTAAAAATACACAATAAATATGTAAACATGAAATGTGCAATATATAGGCAGAAATTGGATATATACACGTGTAAACCTTTAGAATTGTGCAAATAAATTAACAGTTCACAAAGTTAAGTTCACAGTTCAGGTGTGTCTGGAATGTAGTGGGAGGATAGGCAGTGAGTTGAGGAGTCTGATAGCTTGTGGAAAAAAGCTTTTGCGCAGCCTGGTTGTTCAGGCTTTAATGCTGTGAAAGCGTCTGCCGGATGGGAGCAGCGTGAACATTCCGTGTGTGGAGTCCAGTGCAATGCAGGAGGCCTTTCTTACACAGCGCTTGTGGAAAATTTCCTGCAGTGATGGAAGAGCCACTCCAATGATGTTGCCAGCTGCTCTGACAGTCCGCTGTAGACTTTTCTGGTCAGCAGAGCTGGCACTACTATACCAGACGGAGATGCAGCTCATCAGAACGCTCTCTATGGTGCCCCTGTAGAACACTGTGAGGGTGGGAGGCGGAAGGCTGGCCCGTTTCAGTCGTTTTAGGAAATGAAGACGCTGCTGAGCCTTTTTGGTGATGGAGGCAGTGTTAGTGGTCCAGGTGAGGTCATCAGAAATGTGGACTCCCAGGAATTTGGTGTTCTTTACTGTCTCTACTGTGGAGCCATTGATGTTGAGTGTTGTGTGAGCAGGGTGAGTTCTCCTGAAGTGGATGATCATCTCTTTCATTTTATCCACATTCAGTGACAGGTTGTTCTGACTGCACCAGACTGCCAGCTGCTGAACCTCATCTCTGTACGCCGACTCGTCGTTGTGGCTGATGAGCCCCACCACAGTTGTGTCATTGGCAAACTTGGTTTGAGCTGTGTCTAGCTATGCAGTCATGTGTCAGCAATGTGTACAACAACGGCTGAGAACACATCCTTGCAGAACTCCTGTGCTCAATCTGATGGTGCTGGAAACGTTGTCGCGGAGACGAACAGACTGAGGCCTCTCTGACAGAAAGTCCAAGATCAGCCAGCTGATCAGCACAGTCTCTGAGCACACAACCGGGAATGTTGTCTGGTCCGGCAGCCTTTCGTGGATTGACCTTGGTTAAGGTTCGCCTCACGTCGGCCGTGGGGAGACAGATGACATGGTCGGTGAGAGGAGGCGTGGTTTTACTCACAGGCTCTTTGTTTATCATGTCATATCGTGCGTAGAACTTGTTCAGTTCCTCTGGGAGTGTGGCGTCTTTGTTGCTGCTGCTCCACGCAGGCTTGTACTGTGTGACAGCCTGAATGCCTTGCCATAAGTTGCGTGAGTCTTTTGAGTTGTCGAAGTGATTTTGAATCTTCAGTGTGTACTCCTGCTTTGCTTGTCGGATGGTTCGAGAGAGGTTGGTCCTGGCTATTTTAAGAGCAACTCTGCCCCCTGATCGGAAAGCAGCATCTCTCACAAACCTTTGCTGTAAACCAGGGTTTTTCTATTGGATTTTTAGATTGGATTAACCGTGGTAACAACATTGCTATTTAGTTTTTTAGATCATAAATTACCCCTAATTTTTTTAAACAGACACCAGACAAGTGCAAAGTGTTGCCCACAAATAGGGGGCATTCAGGAAAGAACACGTCTCTGTGCCTTGCACCCTTATTGCCTATGAATACACCACAAGTGATTCGTTTATGGGCTCATATGAAACTAGTATTGTGCCGGTTACTGTTACAACATTTGCACCAGCCTACAGTAAACAAACCTTATAATATAAAAATAGTTGTTTGAAAACTAACTAAAGGATGAAGAACATAGGAAATCAATGTGTTGTACTACAAACTATGTTATTGCTTCCAACTATTTGAAGAAACTGTACAGCCATTTTTACAGTTTGATTTATTTGGGGGTTTGAGGACTACTGTATGTATTTACAAAATAAAGAATAAAACATGACAGATTTCCCTAATTAATAAGTTAAATGATCCTTTTGATTTGCATGTTGGGTATCCACAACATCTTCCCTGTTCCAGACATTATAACCCCCCTCCCTGTACCAGAAATTCCAATGCACTCTTCTAGTGCCTCCTTTCTATGACCTGACAGCTGTAAGTCTACAATAAACCTTAATAAGAATGATCTGAAATTCTTCAAAAAACTCTTCCTACGTTGTCTTAGACTTCTTCTCAGTAACACATGGCAACCATGCTGGTGTATAATTTCACTTTACTGACTACTTTAGAAAGCTTCCCCTTTTTCATTTAAAATCAAAATTTCCCCTCTCTCCCCAGTGGTACAGATCCAATAATGAACAAGTGAGTTGTCAGGAGGGTGGAATGTAGTGTACACAATTTTAGCAGCGAGTCATAGAAAAGAGAAATTATATGATTCCCGAGGGGTTCCATTCTCTTATTAGCTGCAAGAAGTCAGCATGAGGCTGCATGCCGTCTTCTATTTGTTCTACTGCTCCCTGGGTCTGTGGACAAAAATCTATACAGTCCCGACACGTAGCTGCATTTTGTATGAACTGCAGTTATAATAGGAAGCACTCAGTAATGTAATACCTCCATATCAAATTTGTTCCAGATTATATTTATTTTGGGAATATATAAAATATAAGTGAAGTATTAAAAAGAGAGACAGACAGAAACTTAAATTTAAACCCATCTACAGTATTTGTCGAAGCAGAATCAGTGGAGCAACAGCAGTGTTCCCAGTTATTTTAGACAATTTCTATTTAATAAGAGCAGCTAAATTGTTGAGCATTCTGCCTTTTAAAATTGTGCATAAAATGTTCCAGAAATGAAAATAATAGCACTGAAATATGTTGCGTTTCGATTTAAAATAAGTCAAGCACAATAAACGAGAACATTCTAACTTAAATGTAGCCTTCTTTCCATTTCAACCAACTATCCATTACTGTACCATCCTTATGTTGAATCATTTAAGTTTACATTATGGTATATTGGAACTATAAAATATATTTATCTATGTTGCCTTTTGCCTGGGTCTCACTGGCCTTTGTGGTACATACAACATTCTTGGGGCAGTAAGTAATCAGTATCCCGTATTTAGCCTTAGCTGATCTTGTCTTATGGGGTGCCAGTCTTAAAGTTTCTTAGGAAACAGACTGATGCCACTGATACAGGTAGGAGGGGGGCATTACACAAAATGCTTAATTAAAGAGCCCATTCTGCCCAAACCTGCAGCTAGTATCTCCTACTTCTTTTAATAATTGTGATTATTTAAAGTAAACAGGGCTTTTGCGTTTGTTTTTTATCAGTATGTTTTAGCTTACACAGTACCATAGCACTTTATAAAACATTTGTTTAGTTTAAAATGTTTTTAAAAAATCGAGAATAAAATTTTATTTCAGATTTCCCTAATTAATAAGTTAAAAGATACTTTTGATTTGATTCAATTCGAGGAGAAATGTTTTTTTATATTAATTCACTTCGTATTTTATAAATAAATAAATAAATACATTTCAATAGAGTTTTCACATGATAAACCGTGAGATGTGTTTCTGAATTGAATTGCATATAAAATTTAATCTCATCAACGAGTTTTCATATTTCTCTTTTTTCTCATTGAATTGAATCTGGCCTTTGGTGTTTTCTCTGCTGGCCTAAAAATTCCAGTCGCAAAACACTTAAACCACTCGTGCTCATGTCAATAGCATTTGTCTGTCGCTACCCACATAAAGTAGATTTCTCCCTGAAAATTCCCATTTCCCATGACTATTTTGCTCAAGCAAGCATTTTTTTAAGTGGAGGCCTCTCTATTTCCTACAGTGGTATAATAAAATAATTTCTTGCTATTATCATTCAAAATTTTGATTTTAAAAATATTTGTTGCACATCTAGCAGAGCTGGGCAATTGCCTATTACTAAATATATGGAGTTAATATAATATCATAGACACGCGTGGAGATTCGGGGAGATTAGTGTCCCCGAACTGCCTGCCTTCCCACCGGCTAGAATCTAAGTTGCCCCAAGTTGCCTCACGAGGAAACTTTGGGTGACTTCGAAATGATCCGAGTGCCATCCTGCTGGCGATTTAGATTCTAGCCGGTGGGAAGGCATTGCGGAGAGGTAAGGCGATATTTCTTCGTCAGGGACCCTGACGAAGTGCCGGGAGAGAAGGCACGAAACGCGTAGGTTTCCTCACAACCCACTGCCAGAAGTTCACTAGATGTGCCAAATAAAGCCGCAAGAAAATTGAGCTTAAACGTCTCTTGTGATTCCTTCGATCAGCGCCGTATAACGGGGTAAATCTGGGAACAAGTGCTTGTCTAGTAATTGCTCAGTACCTATTGAGAGGCAGAAGAGTGTCATTTAAGAAAGTCTGGCAACCAGAACCCAGCTCTGTCAAAGAGAAATGAAAAATTCAGATTCCAAAATCGATCAATGTAACTTCTTTTGATTTACTATCTGGTTTCCATGTGTGCATTTTGAAAGCCTATAGAACACAGAGGAATAAGTATACAGCAGTGGACAGCAGTCCGACCCAAAGATTCTAATGTTTCTTTGCAAAAATAAGGCAGAAACCAGGGGAACACAGTAGGATATTGTATTTGGCCATCACACTATTAGCAAACAACCTTCAGTTTATTGGATATGTAGTATTTATGTTGTGCTAATATATGTTCCACCTTATGCAACCACCCAAGATCAGGACCCAGAGTAAAAGAAACTGCATTGCTGAAGAAGTGCATTTTGGGAAGATGTGGATGACAAAAAAATCTGTATTATGGATATGTTAAGGTAGCCAGTTCATAGCTGGTATACTTTTATGTGCTTTATTCTTATATATTCCACTACTACTCCTGACATTTAGTTAAACATTGGCACTGAACAGCACTCGTTAAGACAGTGGTTTCCAAACTGTGTGACTTGCCCTGTTGTGAGGCCATGGAACAGTGGCAGGATAGCTAAACGTGAAAATCAGTTATGTTGAGAACTGGGGAGAATGGCCATTTTCTTGCCTAGAAACACATGAAAGCCCAGCTTGAAGGTCGTTTAGGGTGAGATTTGGAGTTAATAGTATCAGAAATATTACTGAATGAGTGCCAACTGATATTTTGGTATACCAGTATGTACTTAATGAGCAATTGGGGACCCTAAACTATGACTGGACCTTCAAGGAGGTTCCTGGCCCTAGGTTGAAGCTTCAAGTGCTACCTTGATGGAAATTATATCCTTGAACATTGGGCTTACCTGTGATATGTCAAGCTGGTTCTTGGGCAAAAATGAAGACCCATAAACACACACTAGTTGTAGGCTTGCCCAGTGATATAACTGGTGCACATAGGGCTTGGGGCGCAGGCTGGGCAGCTGGGACCCCCACCTCCCCTCTGGACGCAGCTTTTGGCTTTTTGATTCCTGTTGATTTGTGCATCCTGAGGGGGTGTGGGCCCAGGTGCAATCAGAAATAGAATAAAAACAGGTAATGCGTCAGTCATACTAAAATAAACGACATGTGGTTTTAATGAAAGATACAAAAATTTTGGTGGTTTTTTATTTTAACATGGAAAAATGTTTCCCCTAGACAGGGTGTAATGATGTTAGAGCAGGTATATATATATATATATATATATATATATATATATATATATATATATATATATATATATATATATATATATATATATATATATATATGCATCATTTTAGCAATAGAGGCAATTTAGTTTTATACTTAATTAAGATAATTAAATGATGATTGATCCCTTTTGAAATCTAATTGATTTTTTTTAGGGGGGAGAGATCAGGAAGGTTTTTTCCTCCTGAGGCTAAATCTGAATATGAGTCAACGTCGCTTTAGCTTTCTTTTCTGTGGATCAATACAGAAATGGACTTTGTAAGGTTGAACTTGATTAACTAATGTCTTCCTTCAGCTTCAGTGACTCCTTCAGAGTTTAATTATGCAGTTTTAATAGAAAATGAAGGGCACTTTTTGATTAGAACAATATTAAAAATTTTTACGCATGGTAAGCAATTAGTGATGAGATCAAGGGGCAGATTCATTAAGGGTCGAATTTCGAAGTTAAAAATACTTCGAAATTCGACCCTCGAATTGAAATCCTTCGACTTCGAATATCGAAGTCGAAGGATTTAGCGCTAAACGTTCGTTCGATCGATCGAAGGATTTTTCGTTCGATCGAACGATTAAATCCTTCGAATCAAACGATTCGAAGGATTTTAATCCAACGATCGAAGGAAAATCCTTCGATCAAAAAAAGGTTAGCAAACCTATGGGGACCTTCCCCATAGGCTAATATTGACTTCGGTAGGTTTTATCTGCCGAAGTAGGGGGTCGAAGTTTTTTTTTTTTTCGTTCGAAACGTTCGAATCGAAGTCGAAGGTCGTAGTCGAAGGTCGAAGTAGCCCATTCGATGGTCGAAGTACCCAAAAAATACTTCGAAATTCGAAGTATTTTTCATTCGAATCCTTCACTCGAGCTTAGTGAATGGGCCCCTTCAAATGTATATTACTAGTCATGATGCCCACTCTGTAACCTGTAAGAAAACCCTTCTACCATGGCAGGCCCTTCCTTTTATTTCAGGACTGAGGGTATATCAGGAAAGAGTGTAGATTTATGGATTTCCAGATCACTATTTTGTCCCATTTTTTCTCTTCAAGATATAAAATAGATGTAGAGGAACAATTTGACGACATTCATATTTTCTTTCTTTCTTAGCTTTATATTCGTTTGAATCCCATTATATGTGAGTACCAAGCACAACAGAGCATGAAAATCTGTCTTATTTCCCCCAGGATGATTAATGAGGGACACATGTAATGAAATAAATGTGTCATTTAATTTGCTATTACATTTGTTACTTCACAGAATTATTTTGTATTCAATCATCAATTCTCACTTTATATTCTGGCCATTCCCACGGGTTACCTCAATACCTCACTGTAAGCAAAGCTACCCTTAAGGTGACTGCTAAGAAAGGAACGCATTAATCACATTTCTTGGTTAAGGTTAATTGATGATAGCTTGATAGTCGGGACTGAAAAGGAAAAAAAGAACACAGAAATGCAATAAAATATCCTTAATTTGATCTGACATGAAAACATTGTCTTGAGTGTTACAATTTAGGATAATGGTTTGACAGTACTGTTGACTGGTTGATTATGTAAAAAGAACGACTGATTATTTAATGTTTATTAATGGATTCCGAGTTTAAAATAATGAAATATCACATGGTAAAATTGAGATGAAATTCACAAATGATATATGTTGCAATTTAACATGTGAACACATCTTATAAAATATGTTTGTAATTGATAGCTATACCCAGCAATGAGTCGCTCCACCACCATACCCCACCCCCTCAGTATAATTGTTATTGATATTTGTCCCATCTAGAAACAAATTATAGAAGGAAGTAGGGATTTTTATCTTTAATAAAATTTGCTAAAAATATTTTTTTAATAAACTGACATTATTTATGTATGAACAACCAAAAACACAAACTCATACAGATGCAGCCACTTTGGTTTGTCTGTTTGACACAGAATAACTAAACACAGATATCCCATTTATCTCATTTAACACAGAAAACTGCATCACAACATCCCATCTAATTAAAGCATTCACCATTGTGAACAATGGTGCTTTGGTATGCTAATGAAAAGGTTAAATGCATTAAATGAGTTAAGATGACTTTAGATAGCACAGTTTATTCAATTAACCCTGAGTCATGACGCATTTAACTCACAAATCAAAGTGGCTTCATCTGTACATCATTTTTATTAAAGAAATAGGCACACATGACCTAAGAATGACCACAAACCCCATGTCCTTCTTGGATCCTAACTAGTCCAATTGTGCCTTACTAGATCTGGTTTCTGAAAAATTTCATCCCAAACAGGTCACTTTATCCCCCCAGAGAAAATCTCTCTATTTTTTTTTTTAAAAAAAAAAGCAAGTCTCCATACTGCTACTTCATCGCTGCTCTCACTGAGACAGCTACCGGGCTACTAACTAGCTAATTACACCTCAGATGAGCAATTTCCTGACATTAATACTTTGAGAACTACTGTACATTAGGGAATAGAAAAAGAACCTCCTCCCCTCAAACAATTTCCAAGTTACCAGTCAACAAATGGGAAATCTTCATGATAGCATGTGAAGAAAAATATGTGGTTCTACAGCTGCTGTGATCGTTCTGCAAGAAATTAATTTTTAATTTGATTTTTAATCTCTCAGTCAGCCACTCTTCATGAACGTAAAATACATGAGCCTCCCCAGCCTCCCCTATTCTCCATCCCTGCCTTGTGATATTCCTAACAGACCCCATGGGTTGCACTCCCTGCCCCCTAGTAGATACGCCGCTGATAATAACTAATTCTATTGACAGGGTTAGGCAAGATCTTGACTGGTGATATTGGAAGCTAGAGCTGATGTTACAGGCATTATTTTGGATCTGTAATTTGAATATTCACTACGAGATGAGCCTTTGAGTATGTTTTCTCCCAACTAGCCTTCTATTAGAAATATTAGTTCACAGACGAGCTACATAATCATTTAAGGACACAAGAACAGCTTCTATACAGGTCATAGAACCCCTTTGGGACTTCCAATATGCTCATATTTTACAACTGACCAATTTACTCTGCACCAATTTTTATTGATGATATCACTAAGCAATATACACGTATGGACACCAAACACTACCATAATAGATGTAGGCATAATGGAGGATAATGGGCACTCACAATTTACAGCAATAAGTTATGTGCTCGTTCCATAGACTCAGTGCCTCTCCCTGTATTTATATGTTTACACAATAAATATCATTAGTATGTGAATTCATGCAAAAATATACAAAGAATACCACAACAATCACAACAATATGAAGTGCAGTTATTAAAAATGAGTGGCATCCCCCTCATCTTATTCAAGAACACACACTATGAAAGCAGCTTCTCATTGGGCTTTGCATTATCAATGTTGCAACAATTTTGACGCGAGCATCAATTTTTATATGCGCAACTATTTTGTCCAAATGCATTTAAGTCAATGGGTGTCTGAACAATTTTTTTGATGCACCGGATTGTCTTCGCTCGTGAATTTTCATCACAGTTTTGCGAAAACATTCACTGGTGGTGAAACATTTATATTTGCTGCAAATCCATGCATGATGAATTTATTCGCCCATCATTACAAGAGAATAAAGAGACTGAGTGAGACGAGTAGGAAAAATAGTGGAAGAGTGGTGGGCCCCTGTCATCCCAGTCTGATATTGCATATTACAGACAGTCCCCAGGTTACGTACAAAATAGGGTCTATGGGTTTGTTCTTAAGTTGAATTTATATGTAAGTTGAAACATATACATTTACTTATTAAATGCAACTGTCTTTCTTAACATAGTATTATTTCTACCTTTCTGTGCATATTTACCTTTCTGTGCTCTGCAGTAGACAACACACACCAGAGGGTATTGGGGCAGGTGGTTTATTAAAGCTTAATGCTAATAAAAGTCAAGCAAACCATAGTATGTTACTGTAACAGTCCCCATCTGTAAGTATGAGTTGTATGTAAGTCAGGTGTATGTAACTCAAGGACTGCTTGTACTAGCTTGAGCATTATTCAGAACCCACAAGCTTTGCTTTGCTGTGTTGTGCGATGAAAGGCACAAGGGACCAATAGCAATACTAACTGTTGAAGTACAGGGCTCCCTTGTGCCTAACGCCACTGGGATCTAAACCTTGTGCTGGATATTTAATCTAGCAACTGATTAAGGCATGGCTGCTAACACCTACAATCTTTTGTCCTTTAGTACTCCTTCTTAACTGAGCACCAATATTTACTAGCTTCATTTTAAATTTGATTGTGCTGCCATGTTGGTTACATTCAAGTACACCTAGTTGTTTCATGTTTTTTACATACATGTTTTTAAACTGAAATACTTAGCCATAAGCTAGCCATACATGTAATATTTGTTTCCTACAATGCACAGCAAGTTTATGGTGGGTTGATGACCCAATATAAATATATATAGTTTAGAGACACAGCTCCTATAACCACCCCTCCTGGACACATGTTTTTCATTCCTTTCCAAAATGCAGGAGGCAAGTAGGATGTGGAAATAGTAAGTTGTGCAGTTATCAGTCCTGCAATCAACATGATTATCTGCCGACTTAGTGTAATACTTGCAGGCAGGCCCGGACTGGCAATCTGTGGGTTCTGGCAAATGCCAGAGGGGCTGCTATAAGGTGCCATAGAAAGTCAGTATTTAGTGGGCTGGTGGGGGCTGTTTGGGCCTCTGTGTGGGCTGATTGGGCCTCTTTTACCTGAAATGCCAGGGCCTATTTTAACTCTCAGTCCGGACCTGCTTGCAGGGTAGCTAAAGATGAACCCTTGACAGGACTGGGTTCCTGCAGACAGTATTGCACAGAAACAGTACCCACCCAGCAGCACAAGGGTTTGCCAAAGCAGGTGTCCCTCAGTGATGCCAAAAAATGTGTACCAAAACCCTAAAGCCAGACTATCAAAATAAAAGAGGTTTTATGTTACTTTAAAAGCAATATGTACCGTAATGTTGTATAAAAAGCAGTCAAATCTATAGATCATTAAACAACGTTCTAATTTACAAACACTACAGAAAGTGAGCCAAAACATACCTACTACATTCTGCTATATGGTCTCTCTGGGGCTTACATAAGTTTACCAGGGAATAGCACAATGTAATTTGAAGTATATAAACGAGAAAAAGGGAATACCATTTTTTTTCCTCTTGTGAATTGCAATGGGATTATATGGCAACTGAATGCCTTTTCCTGACAAATAGCATTTATGATTTGATCTACATGCACTCCGCAGTTTCATGACTGCGATAAAGACTATCTGGATATTTCTCTCTCTTTGGGGCCTATTTCTATAATAAGTACTCTGAATCAACTAACCTAATTAATAACAGGACCACTCAACCTAATTAATAATACCTAACGTACCACCTCCTTTTTCCACCACAAACTAGAGTGACATTTCTGTATTAAAGATGAGTTGAGCGGTACAAGTTCTCATTGTAAATAATAATGCAAAGTGCCTTTACAGGAAAATGATTTCCTATTCTATCCCATTGATTAGATGGCTGGGGTGTTTTTGCAATTACAGTATATTGTGTTACAATGACAAACATCTGTGTGATTGTATTGCATGGTTTAGACTTCAACTTGTCAGGGAGTCAAATTAACAGCAGTGCAGCATTGATGTTAATTTGACAACTGTGGAAGTTATTGCATTTACAAACTCTTCATGTGTCCCCACTCGTGTATCAAGTGATTATCACTCCACTGCTTTCCTTGCTCTGATGTCACAATACAATAGATTTTAATGGAGAGGCCATTCTAATATACACAAGACAAAACATTATTTCCAGAGCTAAATCTTTATAATTGCGCAATTTCAAATTTTAAAATCACAAGATAATAAGTGTGATTTTTGGTGCATCTCACACACAATTACACTAGATGCAACAAGAATGGCACAGCTGGGATGCTAAAATTCTGGGGGAAAACTGCTGCATTGTGGGGGAGGGGGCTCCAAAAAGTGTGTTTTTTTACCATGCACTGTGTTGCAAACAAGCCTTCTTGTGTCTGGAACTTTAATAGGGATGCACCGAATCCAGGATTCGGTTCGGTATTCTGCCTTTTTCAGCAGGACTCAGATTCGGCAAATCCTTCTGCCCTGGCCGAACCAAATGCAAATTAGGGGTGGGGAGGGAAATCACGTGAGTTTTCGTCACAAAACAAGGAAGTAAAACATGTTTTCCCCTTCCCACCCCTAATTTGCATATGCAAATTAGGATTCGGATTCAGTTCTGTAATCGAGCGCATCTATCGCGAAGGATTGGGGGGTTTAGCTGAATCCAAAATAGTGAATTCGGTGCATCCCTAAAATTTAATTAAATAGATTTCATCCATGTAATTCTACATTTTACACAGTAGAAAACAGTAAACTGAAGTGGAGGTTGATAGTTAAAGTAGATGTAACAGAACTATTTTTCCCAGCACTGTCCAACGTGATGTAAATATAATTTTATATCATTGGCCTGCAGTATATACCTGTTTGTCTGGATACTGAATGTTAGCACACACCCCCATCTCTTCAAACAATTACATCAATCACTGTGTCACCCTTCCTTTGTCACAACTGTGGATGGAAAGCAAGAGGCATTTGTCTGAATGTCATTCAAGGTTGGGGAAAGTATGTATGGACATAATGTGTGATTGTATATATATATTTATATTTATATATACCTATATGCGCACACACTCATATAAACAAACTCACTCTATTTATCACTCAATTACATATTTATAGAGATGTGTATAAATGATTTATGCTTATAAATATAATTTAATGTTGTCACAAATATCTGTCTTTTATTTCATAGTTGGTCGCCGGTGTTTGGTCTCCAATGCTCCAGTACCCTCGGGTTTGTCACACTAGCAGATCATTAATATTTGCTACAGTAGCCTGTACCCTTTTTCTCCACCTTTATCCACTAATAAAATGAGCTGAGCTCTCTACGTTTGATGGCTCAGAACAGGACAGAGGAAGATTGTAATAACTGTGCAGCATAGCAGCAATGAGAAGAACAAATAACTTATATTCAGCAGAGAGTAACAATGAGCAAGCCACTGCAAACATTGAAATAGCATCAGGAGGGGAAGTGCTACAAATAATCACACTGTCTTAGCAGGAAGCAAAAGTTGTAAAAAACTCAGCCAATTCAGGAAGATGGTGAGACTGTAGTTAAGGCAACAAAACACAGACAGGCCGTGTCTAAAACATCTGGCAGCAGATGGACAAAACCCACAGGTTGGCAACAGAGTCCAAGGGTCAATTACAGGGGCTTGGGAGATATGGCAAAGGAATGGTTGAGGTTACATTTGATGGATGGGTACCATTCCACACTTTTTTAGATATGAGAATAGACAGCAATATACAAAAGGGGTCTCGCGGTGCAAGGATAATTGGTTATCTGGGATACAGAATTGCAGCTGGTGGCTGGGTATAACAGGCCTACATGCATACTAGTCATCCTTTGCTGAATGCATTCAACTAACATCAGAATTAGAGCTACATTAACAATGCCAATCTATCCCTAAATTGACAGACTAATTTTATTACCATTATTCATTCTCCTTCCTCTTATTACATATTATTTACAAACCACACATTATTCTGAGCTTTTCAGAAGGGGGATTGTCCAAAAAGTCTTGTGTTTTAGGCACATTTATTGTAATGTATTGTTGTGAGCCCTCATATATAGATCCCCATGAGACTTATAATTCTTATGTCTGATAGCAAGTTATGAAACGTAGTTCATATTCTCACCTTGCATGGTAAATACCTCATAGACCTCACAAGTGGTTATGCATTGCTAATGTAATAATGCTTTCAATTATTTTGTTCAGTAGCGATCCTAGAGGGGGCGGGCCCTGGTGTGTGACGCGCAGCCGGCCCCGCCCCCTCCGTACAGCCGCATTTGGCCGCATTTTCAGTGGCGAACAGACTGCCGGGGGGCCCTGAGGGGGTGCGGGCCCTGGCCCGCTCACACCCCCTGGTCCCCCGGTAGTTCCGCCACTGTTTTTGTTAGATTTCTATGTATTTTTTCTTTATACAAAGATTCTGCTGAGTATGCCTTTGATGAGGAGGCATTTTTATTGACTTTATTACAGGTCCTAGATAGTGAACAATATAGAATTGGCCCACATGCCCCAGTGCTGCATGGCTAATGTGCTACCAAGTAAACCACAATTTTAAAAGTTTGCCTGTGAAAAAATATTGAAATAAACACTTTATATGTACTTTGCTGCCCTAGGCTGCTTTTGTTTCTTTGCTCATTTTGTCAAACACATTTCACTTTGGCATTACCCATAAATATCTGCCCCAAGGCAAAAGTCATTGTGACCTTTCCACTAATCTAGACCTTTATGTCCTGCGCAAATGTTGGATAAACAGGACAGTGCATAATGTATGATGACCATAAAAAAACGCCTATTGAAATAGGAAGCAACAATGCCATTATAGAGCCAGGACCTTTAAAATTGAATGAAATGAATGTAATTACAAAAATAAGTTGCTCATCTAAAGAATGCCTGGATGGATTTAAATAAATTATATCATATATAACTTCAAGATGCAAATCTGTACTGATAAGGAACAAACATTGCATATAAAGAAGCATCTCCATTAGTGATGGGTGAATCTGTGCAGAAATTTACGAAACAGCGAAAAATTAAAATTTGCAAAACGCATTGAAGTTGAAGGGCATCAAAATAATTTTGACGTGCTTTAATTTTGACGTGAGCGTCAATTTTTCTACGCGCAACTATTTGGCCAAATGCATTAAAGTCAATGGGTGTCCAAATAATTTTGACGGGCGAAAATTTTTATGCGCGCGCCCGTCAAAATTTCAATGCGCAGCAATTTTTTATTGACCAGGTGGATTTTTTGCCGGCGATTTGTCGACCGCATGTTTTAATTTTTCCCCTCAGGTCATCAATTATTTTCTGGGGCATATGGACAGATACAACTGAGTGAGCTGCAGCATAAGGGGAGAAGAAAAATAAACATGTACAACTTGTTATATTCCTTTCTGAATAATAATGCTTTGTGAAAGAGGTTTGTGAAAGTTCTCAGAATAGGAATGTTGGCTACATACCGTATTTTGATGGCCCTAAAGAAGAAAACATTTGCTAACGTGCCTTTATATATAAAAATGGTCCAACGTACAGTATGTTGCTGAATAAATATAAATTAAAAACACTACAAAATGAGTAATACGTAGTGAAACCGAACCCATTTTTCTTCTTAGAAAAATGCACGAAACCATGGAAAAATTATTGAAACTTCACCAAATGTATTGGAGTCAATGGGTGTTTTTTCTTGTACCAAATGGATTGGCATCAATAGGTGTTTTTTCTCATGCAAATCCATATCAGGTGAAAAAAGTCTGCTCATTTCTTGTAATAAGGAGCAGATTCTATGCCAAATACAGAAGTTGGTCCTGTGCATTCAGCATTAAACTGACATCATGGCTAATGATAAACAGCCAAGACAATAGTTATGGACCTGCAGGTTGTGTCTTAAGGTTAGGCATGTCTTCCTGCTAAGCTATTCTAATAGGGGATTTAGGTCAGTTTGGTCCTGTAATGAAAAACTGACTGCAATTTCTGGGCAAATGGTACAGGGCAACCCTTTTGAAATAAAAAAAATAACAAAAGTGGTGTAAAGGTGATAATGAGCAAATGGTACAACTGATTGGCTGGATTGGTGTTAACATTTTGTTATCAACATCATTTTCCAAAAAAATTACCCGTATT
Organism: Xenopus laevis; assembly: GCF_017654675.1. NCBI lineage: Eukaryota > Metazoa > Chordata > Amphibia > Anura > Pipidae > Xenopus > Xenopus laevis. The sequence goes on from NC_054372.1 coordinate 135,748,164, forward strand.
GATCTTAAGTAATATAAGGCTGTTACAGTTGGAGGGTGTTTTAATTGTATGGGCTAAAGTAAGAAAAACGAATAATAAAGATGAATAAATAAACCAAGAAAGTAAGGAAAGATAAAGGTAGAAGAAAGGCACGCAAAGCAATGGAAAGCTGTGATCACTGGCTCTGTGGCTAAGGTGAAAGTGTACAAAGGCACTAACCTTCATTATCATTTAAGATAATTTTAAGGGGAATCTACTAACACTATATCATATCAGTAATGCATAACAATTAATCAGCAACTATTTTTGTTAGTTAGAAAATTTGATTAGTTTATAAAAGAAAGCAGAAATGATTGTGCTCCAGTTTAAAGGGCACCAGTTGCCCAAAAATAATTTTCACCACCAAAAGTGCAGGCTAATAGAGCCCGCAGTCCAGTTGGGTGTAGTTTTTTTTTTTTTATTTGACCCTGCCAGTTCTAGGATACTCACTTTGGGAGGGGGCATCGGACATCACGCTCATGCGCATAATGAGAATGTTTATGGGAATGTAATACTGTATTGCGTTGTTGGTTAAAGTTGCACTCTTACTTATTGCAAAAATAGATATTATGATTTATTTTATTGCTTGTTAATAAAAGTTGTGGCATGTAACTTTACAACATTGGGTTTCTGGGTAAAGTGTTTGGGGTAAGGCGGATAAGCTGTCAGAACAGTGTGTGGATGCAGCACAGTCATTTGACATGGGCCGCATTCTATCCACCCATAAGCAATGATGTTTAGATCAGACCCTGCACTGTTTCTTACCTAGAACCTTTGCATGTGCCTGGATGCTTAGATGATCTCTAGTCTATTTGCATTAAATCAGTAATAGACAAAATATGACCTAAATGCCTCTACTCAGAAAATAGAGAAATATATAAATATGCAAACTCAGCATCAAATAATCATTTTTAGCTTCTACAAATATAGTAAATGTTGCCATGAAATCCCAGTTAATGGAAGTTTCTCAGTCTAAACCAACACAAGCATGAGACAAACAAGGAGACTATCATCTCTTAAGTGTCTTCTAGGAAGACCCTCAGGGTTAATTAAAACTGAGCTCTGGCACGAGGCTGACAATTATGGGAAAACATCTCTGCAGCCATTCCTGTAAATCTCGGCACTTCTTAACGAATGCCTCAGAATGCTTTAATTCAGCGTTTTTTCACAAAATAATTTAACGGCAAGTGTAATAGCACTATAAAACTCTATTATAACTTCAGGACATTGGATGCAGTGAGCGTGGGGACAGAGCTCTTTACACTGGGGACACAGTAGCCTTGTGCACAGTTCTGCATTTTAATGGGCAGATTTCTACTGGTTGCGACTGGTTTTTGTGCTCATGGATAAACTGTTGGTTACGGCATTTTAAATCATTAAGAGGTTGGTCAAATGGTTCTTAGAACATTTCCAAATTCAAATACTGCAGGCAAGGAAGGCAGGGAATTGGTTCTTTCACACAGCACTTTCTTGGTAATTTTCACCTAAAACACCTACTATTTTCAGTTGGGATATACTTGTCTATGTATGGCTGGGTTTCATGACAATGGATCTGCTATAGTCACTATAGTGTGAAACACCTCTGTGAAAAAATTTAATACAACCAACTTTCATCTCTGCTGAAGCAATACAGGTAACAGAAATCCGTTAACGGAATTACAGGAAGGCTATATACCATACACTCTATTTTAATTAAATAGTTACAATTATTTAAAGTAATTTCCGTCTGTTAATTTATGTTTAAATTTCCTTTTAGTAGACTTAAGTTATGAAGATCAAAAATAACAGAAACACCCCTTATTCAGAAAAACATTCAGGATAACAGGTCCCATACCTGTAATATAATAAACGTTGCAAAGTTTGCCTCTGGTCTGCTAATCGGATCCATAACAATAATTCAGGCATTGCTACATACTAGTTATTTTGGGCAGCGCAATCTCATTATATTAACCGTTAGATTCTTTATTCCTGTGGTGTTCCTTTAGGTTCTCGGGGCTCAGAGCAGACTCATCTCTTTCAACCCTATAATTATGCCCCAGTGTTGTAGTTAAAGCAACACTATTATTAATACAATTTCCATTTCATATTTTAGAAGCTTTAAAAGTGTTGTGCACTCCAACATTTCAACACCTTCTTGCCAACCATTTTCATCCACAAATGCTTTGGGTGGCAACTATGGGCGAAGGATAATTCTTGGTGGATCATAAGTGTTAACCTCTTAGAGACTCACAGCAAATGATCAAAATGTTTCCCAAGCTAGAAAATAGATTAGACCTTTATGAAAACCATCTGTCATCTTTGTGACTTGTGACTATAAAAAGTTAGATAGAAACTCGGTCATAAAGCATCACAACATTGCGTTTCAAAGCAATGAAGAAGACAGCCTCATAAGTACCAGGATATGCAAAGTCACTACAACTATGTATTTCCAAACAAAATATTTACTCCCACTACTCAAATTTTTTGCTTTTATATTTATGTAGGATAATGCCTTTTTTATTTTTCTGTATTCCATTAACTTTCCTCTAGATTGCAAGATCGGATGAGTAGGGACCGCCTACATCTACAGTGCTTCAGAAAGTGCTTCTACTAAATAATATGGATAGTAAAAATAATATGAGAAGTGCTTCCCTTTCTGATTCATTTTTAATACGCCATAGGTTTCCTAGTCATAGATCATCTATGTATCAGTTTTTTATGTGTAATTGTATGTTACATATCAATAAAATACCCTGCAAAATTGTTATTTTACTGGGCCTAGAGAAAATATTCATATGATAATATATGAACTGGACTTTTCTCCTTTCTCAATATTTTGTTTGTATGCAGGAGAATAAGGAGCCCAATCCAGAAGTAATTAATCTCATTCAGGTCTGAATAGAAATTAAGATCAAAACAGTTTACCTCAAATGGTAACTTTCCATCCTGTTTGGGATTAAGCCATTGAAACAGTTAGCTGGCATCCAGAGTAATCAGGAATTGGAAGTGCATTGTTGTGTCTATCCATTTGTACACAGCAGCAAGTTACCCTCAGGCTGTCTCCCTTACTAACACGAGAAAGCATCAGTCGTGAGTCAGAATGAATCAGGCAGCAGGAGAGAATGTCCTTAGCTAAGAGCCAGCTCAGTCTCCTGTAGCATTAAAGCGACTATTGACTCAAAATGCTAGCGAAAGTCACTAGCAATTTCATTAAGGTGAATGATTTTTGACTGGCCGGTATCTAACAGATGCAGAGAGAATTCTAATGCTCAGAAGGGAACTGTTAGAAAGTGTTCAGAACACACTTTGGGAATATGGATTAAAGGGAAGCTGATAGGCAGCTCAGATGCAAAGTACCATTTTGAGCTGGAAGCAGCTTTGCACATTTGTTTTGCTTAAAAATGCTGGCTTGAAGTGACTAAGCTTTCAGCATTGAGAAATGTGTGTTAATGCCAGTGGAGCTAGCCAGAAATGGTGGGAGTTGTGATTATACAGAAGAATTCCCCTTTATAGACAAATGTATATGCCATCAAAAGTAAGTACAGACACAATACAAGGCATGGCTACATTAATGAGAATTATGCACAATTAATTTTACCTTCAGAAGAAAAGATTAAAGTCCATTCATTGGGAGAACAGACAAGATAAAGCACAGATATTAATATACCTTTTTAGAGTATAAATGGCTAAGGGAGCTTTTTTAGAGTATAAATGGCTAAGGGAGCTTACCTGCTGGCTTACAGGTAAACCTGGAAACCCTGTGAATTGCTACTGTAAGAGATTGAGACCCTGGTGCACCTGATGGGCTCCAATGCATATTTTATAGGTTATCCAACTACAAAATAAAACACTAGCATTAGATATAAAATATAACCAGAAGCTTTTAACCATAAGAAAATAATACAATGTACACTGCCACCGAGGTGATGCAGGGGCCCTACCAAATTAAAACAGTGCTTAATGAATTGCCTAAACTTGCTTCCAGTAACAAGTACAAATAGATGAGTCACACACATGGCAGATGTTGCCATAACCTTCTCAATGTTTGGAAGTCCTCCCTCTCCAGAACACATACTGTACCAGGGCACTTGATCAGGTAACTCCCGAATCAATCTCTCAGCTGTCACCCTTAGATAAAGGTAGGTTTGGTTACAGAATATTAGGTAACAAGGATATTAGCACTGCTACGTAATATCCTGAGCTGTAAGTTGGAGTAATCAGAATGCATATGTGATTGTCCAAGTAATGGATTATGATAGCCAAATGCCCAGTAGGGAGAAAAAAGATATTGGCATTGTCAAACAAAATTTCAGTTTACACATATAGTAACTAGTGATGGGCGAATTTATTCGCCAGGTGTGAATTTGCGCCGAATTTGCGCGATTCGCCACCAGCGAATAAATTCGCTAAACGCCCTTGAAAATTCGACTGAAAAAATTCGCTGGCGTGAAAAAAATTTGCGACGGCGTCGAAAAAAACGGACGCCGGCGTCAAAAACGAGACGCTAATTTTTCGGCAAAACGGCGCAAATTCGCTCATCACTAATAGTAACAGTAATGTTTTAAGAAGGCAGAAAGACCAGATATCTATACACACTGAAAGCATATGGTGTCTCTACATATTGTATTTATATAGATTTTGCACTTGTCCTATACTAATACAACTAAACAAGCAGTAGCAGGGACCAAGCCAGTGGGTTCTATAAGAGCTGCGTCGGAGCAAATGTAATGTGCTTATTTTTTTAAAGGAATGCAGAGTGTGCAGGGTTTGTTAATAGTTTTTAATAGCAGGTGCAAAAACTGCTTTAGCTATCTTGGTCTTTGTCTTGTACTGGTTTTTTCCCTGCTTCCCTGCCTGCTCATAAATATCACATTTTAATCTGCAAGTAATATTTTAATATATACATCTTATAAACAAACAAATATATATATATATATATATATATATATATATATATATATATATATATATATATATATATATACGAATGTAGGATGACAGCACTCCAAGGATTTAACAGACGAGATAAAGTGTCAAAAAATGGGTAGGTTTATTAAATCCGACGTTTCAGTTCCTCACAGGAACTTTCCTCAGGGAATACAGAACACAGTGCACAGTGAAACGCTTAAAACAACATTTTGGCGCCAAGCAGGGTTGCTAGGCAACAGTAAACAAAGTGGGAGACACCGCGGGACCCCAACCGTGTGGGTAAAAGACTTGGAAGTTAAAAGCAAACAGTGGCATGAAGTACAATAGCAGACCTATTCACATCGATCCTGCAAAAATACTGACATAGAACCATAGCCGCACAGTGTATAACCCACAGAGTAATGGGGCGTGTCGCGCATCCCATAAAAAAATTCCCTCATCACTAATAGTAACAGTAATGTTTTAAGAAGGCAGAAAGACCAGATATCTATACACACTGAAACCATATGGTGTCTCTACATATTGTATTTATATAGATTTTGCACTTGTCCTATACTAATACAACTAAACAAGCAGTAGCAGGGACCAAGCCAGTGGGTTCTATAAGAGCTGCGTCGGAGCAAATGTAATGTGCTTATTTTTCTAAAGGAATGCAGAGGGTGCAGGGTTTGTTAATAGTTTTTAATAGCAGGTGCAAAAACACTGCTTTAGCTATCTTGGTCTTTGTCTTGTACTGATTTTTTCCCTGCTTCCCTGCCTGCTCATAAATATCACATTTTAATCTGCAAGTAATATTTTAATATATACATCTTATAAACAAACAAATATATATATATATATATATATATATATATATATATATATATATATATATATATATAAATATATATATATATTTATATATATTTGTGTAAGAACTGCTGCTCATCCCCCCTCCATGCCTGTAGGTACAACACATGTCAACCTTTTACCAGAACACTACAGGAGTAACTTTACTTCCAAGTGGATAAGAAGTCTTTAAAGGTCGCTCCTAATTGTGGGAGGTAATATTGCTGCAGCCACTGAAGCACTAAGTACATTTATTTTCAATGCTAGCTGCTTTATTTTTTCCTTCTTTTTCTATTTCGGCTGCTGCAATAACCATTTGCATTGTGTTAAGTATTCACAGGCGGGGAGCTTCACAATGAAATGTCATGCAGGGCTGCACTGTGTTAAAAGAGTTTTCTTTTCTAGAATTATTACTATTGAAATGAACTGAATAAAAAGTGAAAAGCACTTTTAAATCCTACCCATCAAGCAAATTCATTTTGATAGAAATAAAGAAACACTTAGGCATCTGAATGTGTTTTTAGCAGAGCGGAGGAGCAGAGGAGATTGGGACGAACTTGGGGACAGCTTATTTGCTTAAATATATATGCTTGGTCCCTTAACAATGCATGGGAACAGACAAGTGCACAAGTGAAATCCAAAGCTGGACAAATCAAAGGCAGATAATAATAATAAAGGCTCACGTGAGTATTTACTCCCCCCAAAATGATTAACTGCTATATAGAATATATGTTTATAATTAAAAGCTCTATTAAAACAGCACATACTGTAATTAGCCTCCCTTAAGCAAAAAACAAGAGGTAGTTTGTATCCAGATTTTAGCGTTTGAGTAGCCCAAAAGAAAACATTATGATAATTATAATAATATTTATAATAATAGAACTACTATACTAAGGTATAGGAAGGCAAATTAAAAAAGCCCCAGTTAACAGGGGCTGCCAGCATGTAACAGTGTAGGGCTCATTTACAATGTACAGGTTTAGACTGCTTTGATAAATTTTAAATTGACACCCATTTTGACCTGCATTTGTAAGTAAGCTCTTATAGCTTTAATTTTGAATCATAGACGTGGTTGTATACATAAGCAACTGCATCATTTTATATTGACATCCATTCTGCACTCCAGGCTGACCCCAGTCCAATAAATAATTATTTGATCTTTTAAGGAAAGTAGAAAGGGTGAACAGACTGTACAAAACTGAGCACGATACGCACCCAAATACAGAAAAAGAAAACAGTAACTTGAAGAGTTAGTTATCACAAATCCAAGATGATTATGGGTAAAAGTAGGCATTGGAACAAGTTATGCCTTTGCATTTTTGTGCATTATTATGATCAAACTCTTTTTCATTGTATTACTGACCAGTTTGGGATATCATGCATGGAATCCATCTTAGTGTTTGGACTAACATGAACATGTGTTTTGGGGTAACATACATACACATTTAGTAGAGCCCATTGCAATGCCTGTGTTGGATTAAGTGGTAAGTATGGTCATTGCAACTTTTGTGGTCCCTTACCATTGGTAAAGTCAACCATAAAACCAATGAAGATGTATCCTTGAAGCACACATCTTTTATACCCATGGATTTAGATGCTTCTCTGTGGCTGCTAGTGGTGCTGCACACAATGATGTAAACTAAACTGATTTTTGCATGGAAATTTGATTACAAATAATAACGTTTTTACTTCTGCTCCTTACTAATGACAGTGGCAGTCTGTCTCACACACACACTGCACTTTGGGTTTGCTCGACTGAAGCTGCATAACAAAGATCCTTCATTTTAAATGACATAAGCAAAATCAAAACACTTTTATGTTTGTTTGAGAAGCATGCATCAACTGGCTGTCACAAGTTAAAGATTACACTTTCATGCTAGTTAAACAACGTTTATATATTCTTGCTTGGGGTATGTTTCCATGTATGTGCTTCTGATCAGTGGCGGAACTACCGGGGGAGCAGGGGGTGCGATTGGGCCAGGGCCCGCACCCCCTAAGGGCCCCCCGGCAGCTCGCGCTCCAACGATTTCCGGTTGTGAACTGCCGATCTGGGTGTGCACCGCCGCATTTCCGGGCGGAAACTCACATACGGAGGGGCGTGGGGCACTTCCCGCACCAGGGCCCGCCCCCCTCTAGTTACATTACTGCTTCTGATGTGACAGTAACAGTAAACTAAGGTGCATTTGTTAACAGAATGCATTGTTAGGTGAATGACCAGTCTGCAGTTAACTTGAAAAAAGGCAGATACTGGGGCCTGAAACATTGCAAGATCAAAAAGTCATGTGAAGTAAACAAAGGCTTTTTAAATTTAAATGAAAATTGTGGATGGTGCCATAATGATTTTTGTCTGACCAGTCTGCATTTAGGGGCACCATATTGTTCTCACTGTTTAATTAAAACACAATTTCTTTTACGTTTTGACATCGCCAAACGAGCGGATCTCTCCGTGTATGGCCATCTTTACTTGCATATTTCTGCATGTTTATCCTTTCCTAATGGTAGTTTATTGTTCTAAAATTCTGATTCACACTCTTTAATATTAGCAGTGATTGAAGAACTAATGAATGCCCTGGACATCCGGGGATTTCACTTCTTCAGTTAATTTCAAATCCCCAAAGCCTCTTCTCTGTGACAGATGCACAGTGCTTAAACTCAACAGACCTGAATTTTTCGCAGCTGGAGCTGTAAAAGATTAGACATTTTTCAGGTTGAGTTCAGAGTCTAATTCCTAGGCATTTCTGACAAATACATACCCTCATTTTCATTTAGAAAGTAGGTTAAATACGTAGATTTTTTTTTCTAAAAAGTAATTATAAATAATATAAGGCCCAACTTTAAAAACAAGGTCATTTATCATTTTGTCAGATACTAAAAAGTATCTTTTACCTAAGCAAAGGTATTTAATTCATAGAGACAAAATAAACTGGACTATTGAACGAAAGTTCAGTACCATTCTCTCTACGTTGTAAGGATTCACCAAATCCAGGATTCAGTTCAGGATTCAGCAAGATTCAAAGTTGGCCAAATCTAAGTGCCTGACTAAGGGTAGGGACACACTGGGCGATTTGGGGCGATTTAGTCGCCTGGCGACTAATCGCAGCGACTTTTCTCCCCGAATGCTTCCCCTCTCTCTGCGCCTGGCTAAAATGAAAAATCGCCTGCGCTAATCACACGCAGCGATTCGTTTTCCGAAGTCGCCCGAAGTTGCCTCACGAGGAAACTTCGGGCGACTTCGGAAAACGAATCGCCGCGTGTGATTAGCGCAGGCGATTTTTCATTTTAGCCAGGCGCAGAGAGAGGGGAAGCATTCGGGGAAGATTGGTAGTGGAAAGTCGAGGCGATTAGTCGCCAGGCGACTAAATCTCCCCAAATCGCCCAGTGTGTCCCAGCCCTAAACTATATCTATATCCTTAAAATCACACGACTTTTTGGCACACAAAAATTCAAATTTTTTTCCCCCACTGCACATGTGGTTCTTTTTAAACCCTTTACTTCAATGTACAAATTAAGGTTCCGATTTGGCTTGGGATTCTTCTGAATTCTTCATGAAAGATTTAAGATTTGGCTGCATCCAAAAATAGAGGATTTGGTGCATCCCTAGTACATTGTAGAAACTTAGGATAGGATCAGCAAATAATCTAAGCCTGTCTAGATACTTTTTATGATAAGCACTTGTGTATTAAACAGAGACTTGTATGTTTTACAACCTGTAGTTGTAAATCAACTACTCTGTGGTACAAAGTAGTGCCTTTGCTCTGTGTTTAGGCTAATATTTGTTTATCAAGTGTATAACAAAGGTGGGAGAGAAAAATGCAGATAGGTGAAATATAAAATGGATATAAGAGGGATAAAAAAAAAGAGATAATGGAGCACAGTGGAGAAAACCATCTAGGGTGAGAAGACATTTTATTTTAGAAGAGGAAACAGTGGAAATAGGAAATCACTGCAAGCAAGAAAAGGTGTAACCAGCCATGGGGTAGTCAGATCTTAGCTACAATGCCATCATTTTTGTATTTGTAAATTTAGTGTTACTGCAGAAAATAAAAATTATAGGAACATGTGATATGTCCCTCTGTTAACCACATATTTTATGTTGTACCTCTACAGTGTTATTCAAATAAATATAATACATTTGCTAAAAATTCAGTTTGACTGGCATTGTACTTTGCTGGCAAAAAGATCAATACCTCAACATATGTTTGGCAGAGCATGGCTGTTTTTTCTAAAATTATGGTCACGCCAATATATGGTTGATTCCCTGCTTTCTGCCTTCTCCACTTTCATCAATAATTGAATTCCCCTAAAATCTATTTTGTCCCTGAACTATCATTAGGAGCCTGCAGTCTTGCCCATAAATCAATGTCTCTCTAGCTAAATACTAAAACATTGTCACTGTACAATTTACTCCTGAATTCACTGCAATGGCTAACCCGTGCTGAAGACTCATATGTCCTCTCAATACCCAGTTTTAAATTGATGTATTCCAACACATGTAATACTTCTCATGGTCACTTTACTGTCAGAGCTCAACATCTCATGGATTTATTCATTTGTAGTGTCCTTTTACATCTTGTTTATACAAAATAACATCCATAAATTACCATAACCTTCTTTTTAACAGTTAAGCTGGCCATAGATGTTGAGATTTTTAAAAGATCAGATCCTCATCGTGAGACCACGATTTTCTCGGAATGATCGTACGATCGTATGAATTTACCATCAACTAAAAAGACCAATTTGCCAGGAAAACAAAGGGGAGCTGCCTGCTTGGCCCTGCAAACATAGATAGATTGCACTGGGACCGACAAAGATTTTTTGACCTGGCCAATCAATTTGACAGATGTCGGCCTAAAAATCGTAAGATGTACGATCGTTCGAATCCCATTAACCGCACGATAATTACGAAGGATTGGTCGGACTTCCCTAAAATCAGTTGTTCGGCAAGAAGAATCATCGCGTTTATGGGGAGCTTTAGGGGCAGATTTATCAAGGGTCGAATTTCGAAGGTGAAAATACTTCGAAATTCGACCATCGAATTGAAATACTTCGAATATCGAAGTCAAAGTCTTTTTACATCGAATTTGGCCATTTGCGGTCGAAGTAAAATCGTTCGAATCGAAGGAATTTAGTGATCGATCGAACGATTTTACTTCGACTTCCAAAAACTTAGAAAAATACTCCAGAAGGTCCCCATAGGCTAATATAGCACTTCGGCAGGTATAATTTGTGAGACAGTACTTCGATTATCAAATGGTCGAATATTCGAACAATTTTACTTTGAATCAAATTTGAAGTCGAAGTCGTAGTATCCTATTCGATGGTCGAAGTATCCAAAAAATTACTTTGAATTTCGAATTTTTTTACTTAAAAAATTCCCTCGAATTCACTTCGACCCTTGATAAATCTGCCCCTTAGTGTCTAAAAACAAGATTTCGCAATACGAGTGCAAAACTGTAACAATCGCTCCTACAAAAATCTAACAATCACCTCATGTACATGTAAGAGACTCAAGATGATACAATAATTAGTATGTCACAAGAGTGCTCACTAAGTGCCTGTTTGTTTGGGGACTCTCTAGTGTTCTTGTTCATGGATTAACTCTTACATCATTATGAATTTCTCATTGCAAGGGACAATATAGTACAAGGTACAGAGTTTGTACCAGGTCTAGACTAGTCATGTATCATAACCAATCATCATGTGTGTGCCTTCAAGTAGATAGCCTGTAAAAACAAAACACTGTAATATATAATATCTTGCAGTATATTAATTAAAAGAACATACAACATATCCAAGTGAATGTACTAGTGTCTGCTTAGGGACACCTAAGTTCTATGGTGAAGCAATAAAAAGTGCCCAATGCAGCAGATTTAAATTGCCACAGGAGGGTCCTTTAGTGAGCTAACCTTCTCACCAGATCCAAATGGATCAAGGCTCAATAACTAGTTCCCAACACAGGGCTGTGCAGCAAACCCCAAGCAGACCAGACTGCAGTATGTCATCCCCAATGCAGAAATGTAAATCTCAACAGCCAATATGGGTTTCTAGTGGTTCATGTGGAAAATAGGGAAAACCCATATAAATTGTTAAGATTTACTTTTCTGCATCAGATAACCTACTGCTTGGAGTTAGCTAAACAGCCCTGCAATATGGATTATTTATTGAGCCTTGATCCATTTGGATGTGGTGAGTAGGCTAGCTCACTTTGGATCTGGTGCACTGGGCCCTTTTAATTGCTTCATCGTTGAATTTACCTATCCCTAATTGGGCACTGGTTTATTCACTGGGATATACTGTTGTTTTAATGAACACATTGCACTATATTATCTATTTTTGTGCGCTTCCATATAGTGTTCTGCATTTATTCTGAAGCCCAGGAGAGAGAGAAAGGACAAAAGCTGCAGGTTATTATTTACTTAAAGATTTGAAAAACCACATAAAGTGCTGTTCACTTTTACATTATTTTCTTTGCACAGCCAGTAAATGCTGCTTATTGATAGGTTGGTATTTGTTACTATACCTAGTGTAAATATGTGGGAGTAATTTAGTAAGTACAGGCAGGGTGCAAAGTGCAAAAAATGGGTGTAATCCGCCATCTTTTTTTGCACTTTGCACCCTGCCCTGTACTTCTCTAGATTTTTGCAGGAATTCGTTTCAAAATGCCTGCTGGTTCTGTGCTTTGGATCTCAATCCAATTCAATCTTTGCATATGTAAGCATTTGTAGCAGACACGGTAGTAAATGACCCTTAGTATGTTTTTAAATTGTGGAATAAAGTTGGTGAAATTATTAATTATAAGGAGCAATCTACATAAACAATTGCTTCGGTGTAAATCCTTTTTGGATAGGGTACATGAATGGTTTAGTACCTAGGGGCCCGAATATAGAATGTAATTTTTAGTCTAAATTAGTTACTTGATATGCATTTATTACAGATAATTTGAAGAAATCTATTTTTGTGCTATGGAGAAATTGTATGCACTTTGGGTCCAGCAACCATTCAAGTGCACCATTATACAATAGAATATGTGTGCATCTATGTATATAGATGTATTCTTCAGTTTTAGCAATGGGTTTTAAGCTAGACTGATTATAAGTGATCTAGAACACATGACATTATAGTACATAGGCAAAGCCATAAGTATGTTAGACTAGTCTGTTTATTATGCACGGTACAAGAGCAAATACGCAGTCTGCCGTTTCTATTTTATTACATTTTATTGTTGTGGCATATTATGAAGATGTAATATGTTATATATGAAAACAATTTATTATATTCTACATTATTTTTTTTTTTAAATGGTCTAATATAGACTATAGTTATACATATGAGTTGAGGAACTATGTTTGGCATTTGCACTAATGTTCTCTTTATTAGATATATGGACACTGTTTATTAATGGTGTCATTCACATGATGTTGATGTTGTTGCAAGTAAGACCAAACATGAGCAGCGGGTTAGGGGTAGACATGGGGATGCTGATAGTATTTTCTGTGCTTGTATTATATAATAAGTATTAATTACACAATGCAAACTCAATAAGAGTCATTTTGTTATAAATGTTTCTGTGCCTAGTGTTGTGTACTTATTTTTGAGCATTTTTATATTATACTGTATATCACATCGGGCAATTTGAAAATAACACCAGTACCTTCGATTCAGCGAAATTCAATTGGTATAGACCACATGATAATATTGCTTGTAGGTATGGGAAGGGTTACAGGCTAACAGTTGTATGCCACCCTTATTGCTATGTAAGGTATAGGAGTAATAATGTGATTGGTTTATTATGTATACCTGAAGAAGAGGTCCTCTCCTAAGCATTTGTGGTTTTTATTGTACTCGTTTCTAAAACAGGGATTGGTTTGGCACTCAAAGAAGAATCTGAGTGCCTCTGTCCTTTTTTTTGTGCTGCCGTGATACTTATTTTGACTAATTCCATTGGCCTTTAAACACTGAGTCTTCAAATAGTCAGTAGACATGGCATGGAAAAGAGTGGCTAGTAAACAAATAAATTTTTGGTATGATGTAGAAATTGATCATCTGAGACAATTTGCAATTGGTCTTCACTTTTTATTTTCAGTGGTTTTATTTAGCTTTTTGCTGAGCAATTCTCCAGCAGGTATCTGGTTGCTATGGTCCAAATTACCCTAACAATTTTTAATGAAAAACTGGATTAATAGAGAGGGGCCTAATAGAAAGATAAGTAGTAAAAAGTAGCAATAACAATAAAATTGTATCCACACAATTTTTTGGCTGCTGGGGTCAGTGACCCCTTTTAAAAGCTAGAAATAGTCAGAAGAAGGAGGCAAGAAATTGAAAAAAACTATAAGAAATAAAAAAATGTAGACCAATTGAAAAATGTTCTGTAACATAGTAAAGGTGAACTATCCCTTTAAGGCCAAGTTTATCATTTATAAAAAAAATTCCATTATTAATGCAAAATAGCAAAAAGATGGATCTAATATAAATTAAAATGAATCATTTCCATTACCGAAGCATGTACACAAGCATATATTTGGAGTTATATACACAACTAGGCTTTTTCAACTGCAGAGCATAGGGCCAGATGCATTGCTTGTTCTGCACTGATCACACAACAGAATAACTGGACAGTCTTTTTGGCATTCACATGGTAAATGGCAGTAGTTTACCTTTTGAAAGCATTTCATTTCAGTGTTGTGGAGGGGTGTAGTCACCCCAGGATAATAACAAGTCTCTCTCTTCTCTTCGCCCCCTCCAGAAAAAATAATTTATTCTTTCAAGACTGCGATTTCATTCTGATTATAGAAAGGCAATCAAATCTTGCTGTCAAATTCAGTCCAAAATGAGACTTGTTAGTGATTACCACTGGGGTATTGTTAAATCCCAAATTGCAATTTCCCGTAAGTTATGTTTTTTAAGGAAATTACTGTATGTATAAAAAAAAACTGGAAAAAAGACCAATTTTGCATCTTCAAAAAAACAGACAAAGGCTTCTACATTTCTGAAACAGCTATAATTTCCATGCTTTTTACACATTTTTATATGCACTGCACTCAGATGACTTTGAGAGTGGAAAAAATGTATTTAAAACTTTTTTATTCAGAACAGTCATAGAATATGCAAAAAAAAAACCCCAAACCTCTGCAACAGAGTGATATAAACCCCACATTGGCCCAGAGAGAGAGCAGCATGAAACATGTAACCTGGGCACAATATTTTTGCATGCTGCCAAGGATAAGAATACAAAAGCAAGTATGCAAATATCCAGTGTACAACAAAATAGTACAGTTAGAGGCGAGATAGGGTGCCCTGCAGAGCAATAAATGTAGAGAGTAAGAACGTAATGAAAATTCTTCATGTCCCAGAGCTGTATCTATTTTTACAGCGACGGTGGGAAAGTGAGCATGGCTGTCTTACCTGCACCCTCCAGCTGTTGTTGAACTATAATCATCAGCATCCCCTTAAACTGTTAACTAAACTAACTATTTATCCACCATTTAGGTCAGCCCTTTTGCAACAATTCTTTATTCCCTTTCACATGACTTTTCTGCATTTTTTTTTTAAATCCAACACCCCCCCCCCCCATGTTTTGTCTGCAGTCAGTAACATGAGCCATGAGCCAAGAGCCAGTAAAATGAATTGCTTCCTTGCCTTCACCTCTGCAGGTGGTGACTCTTTTACAGCAGATCATCACCCACATTTTGAACCACCTTTGCAATGGCATAAACAGATCTTATAGGACACAAATGGGGGAATGTAATAAAAAAATGTGAAAAGTTATGCCTTTCTGTGAACAAATTTGCCTTTTTGTGAATTTAAAATAGCTTTTGCGAACCCGGAAACTGTTTAGTGACCACTTCCGACAGGGGAAAAGAAGGTTTGTGAATCTTATAGTTTGCGTCAGTGTGCAGTGACTGTAATAAAACTTCTTACTGAAAAGTTGTTATGTTTGCTCCAAAAAGATTACGACACCTTCAAGCACTTCTTAAAAGTGGGCAATGCGCAATTAAAATTTGCAATGCAGTAACAGTTTAAGGAAAAGTAACACATTGCCAAATGTGAATTTTTATTCTTATTTGTGCAAATTGTTTTGCTCTATGCGACTTTTATTACATTCCTCAAAAGCCTTCTAATACATGGGGCAGATTTGCTCGAGGGTGAAAATTCGCCAGCGACAGCCTCGCAGCCATCACTATACTTCGCCAGGTGAAAATTTGCTCAGACAACGCTAATTCACTGGATGGAGTATGTGGAGTGTTGTCGTGGGCACCGAACGCTTGCGATGTTTTGCTATCGCTACTTCGGCAATGCAAGCAATTAAAACAAAGATGTGCTAGAGTTCATTTCTGCCTAGCGCATATTCGCTAGAGTCTTGCACTCAGGTTAATTTGCAGATGGCGGGAAATTATAAAGTTGTAGGAACGTATATGCAAATACATTACATTACTCAAGTTCAGGGAACCTTAATAAAGATAATATAGTTCTTATAATGCTCTACACATGAGCCCACTGTATAGTTAATGTTCCATATGTTGGAAAATGTATGGGGGAATCCGGTTACCCAAAAAGAATTTAAGGACTTTTGCAGACTAAGGAAAAGACGCCAGCGTTTTTTGGACTTAGAAGCCTTTTCCCCTAAAAAATATGATGTAAGTGACAGAAGATTGAGGAAGATCTATGCACTCCATTGCACTTCACCTGGTCTGAGCTGGTGAAGGCAAGTCTGGCGAAAGAGGTAACGTTCAGTAAAATCCGCATCTTAGTTACTTCCATTCGCCTGGCGATAGTGATGCCTGCGCCCATTAGTAAATTGGCGATGTCCCTGGAGTAAATCTGCCCCACAGTCTTTTTAGCATGAATATATAGAAATTCCTGTCCTTTTGCTCTGCTCTTTTGTAACCCCCCCCCCCCCACACACACACACACAGTCCCACACCACCACCTCATCTGGTACAATTTGCCATCAGAAACAGTAACATTTATACAGATGTGTTGCCTTTGAATGAAATATCTTTCTGCAGTCAGTGATGCAATGTGTCTGTAAAAGGAAAAAAAGAAGCATTGATTAATAACGTGTAATAATAACCCCCTATGTATATGGACAATAGCACATTTATATATAAGTGTTGAGTGTGTGCATAGCTAGACAGGTGCCTGGATGCTGGATTTGACCTCTGTAAAAGATGGCAACCGTGACAAGAAGGCTATAGTTATTTAACTGCTGCCAGTTTTCAGCAGACTTAGGCTTATTGAAGGATATGACATACAATCAATGAAGAGAGCTTAGGATCGTGTCCCCATGGAAAATGTGTTGAGGTCTGCTATTGAATTTGAAATCTTTATTCCCATCTCTTTCTAATCTATCAATTTTTATTATAGTGTGATCTCAAAATCTTTCCCACACTGTCTTTAATAAGTAAATAGATTGAAGTAGCATTAGTTACCAGTGCAAGCATATTCGATTTGATTCCCCAGCAATGCTTACCCATGCAAAAATGAAATCCAACTGTTTTTAGGCGGGACACCCCATGTACAGGTATGCAGACTGTTATCTAGAATGCTTGGGACCTGGGGTTTTCCGGATAAGGTTTATTTCTGTAATCTCCATGTCTTAAGTCTATCAGAAAATAATTGAAACATCAATTAAAACCAATAGGATTGTTTTACCCCCAATAAGCATTAGTTATGTTTTAGTTAGGCGCAAATACAAAATACTATTTTTATTTACCACATTCACCCCTGAGGACTATCCCCCTAGGCATAGCCCTCTTGAATGCATTTGTTGTAAATATGCATTTCCCCTAGAGTCAAGTTTAAGCAAATGATTTCATTTTATTAATGATTTTTTTTATCTGTACTAATAAGATACAGATATGGAAACTGTGCAGGCAATGGGGTTTTCCAGATAATCCGTAATTTGTATCATCATACTTTAAGCCTGCTAAACCATCCTTAAAACATAAAAAAATAAATCCAATAGGGTTGTTTTGCCTCCAATAAGGATTAATTATATCTTAGTTAGGATCAAGTACAAAGTATTGTTTTATTATTACAAAGAAAAAGGTAATCATTTTTAAAAATTAGAATTGTTTCATTAAAATAGAGTCTATAGTGATGGCTGTCCCGTAACACAGAGCTGGATAATGGGTTTCTGGATAACGGATTCCATGCTTTTACTTAAAATTCTTATAACTTATCATTCCTCAGATAGGTGGTATGTAACAAGAAATTCCAAGTATGTGCTGCCAAAGTGTCTAAAAATAGCTGATTGGTCATATTATCAGACACAAACTTGTATGTTATGTTGCAACCCAGCACAAGCAGCTTATTTACATCAAAAATAAAGTTCACTATTTTGCTGTAGTCTATGGAAAGTACCTGAGCTGAATTATTCAGTATGGTAGCCATTTATAAATCTAAATATGCAGGATAGAGAATGGTTCAATGAGGTTAACAAAGAATATAACTGTCAATAATATTTTTTCTGGGGAGAGTTTTACATTTAGTGTCCAAAAAGGAGTGGGGCTGACCAGGTCTTGCAGGTCTACAAATAAATGTTAAGCACCCCCCAGTGATTGTATTCACTTAATTGATATCACAAGCTAATGCTGCTTACAGCAGAAAACTGCCCTGGGCCGGGGTTTCTGACAGCGAGCACTACAGGGCGATCCACTTCTTTGCGCGGGTGTGCATGTGCAGTATAGTGACAAGCCTAACTTTAACAAAATAAAAACAAAAAAAACCCTTTTCACTGTAAGAGTAAACTACACGGGAGATTTTGATCAGATTTCGTGGGTCAGATTTAATCTTATTTTGCCATGCAATTGTATGCAACAGAACAAGATTTTTAGGATCCTACGAAATCTGATCTCCCTATTGCTAGAAAGTAAAGTCAGATCAGATACATCATGCATGTACAGGACATCTGACATTCAGGGGATTATTTACCAAAATCCAAAAATGTCTCAGTATTTTCTTAAAACGACTTTGACCAAATTCTAGCTGACCTTTTTACTGTATAAAGAGTTAATTCTTCTATGGTCTGAAACCACATGGTGGAAATCCCCTGCTTCTTCAGCTACAGGGTCTACCTAGCGTGTTGGGTGGGGCTGCAGCGTTTTCCCCTATGCAGTGTGTCTGGCAGATAACGTTGTTGCTGCTGCACCACCTTTTGATATATACAGAGCCATGTGCACACACTGCCACTGTTCTTGTTTCACTTTTGATGCAGGATGGAGTGATCATCTGCTGGGGTGCTGCAGGGCAGACCTCAGGCTATGGAGACACACCATATGGCGGATATGCCCTGTGTGGGCTCAGGGATAACTGGACCCTGATATTCTTGATGCTACCCAGGATGAGAGATGGATTCCTGGAGACGGATGCCAATCGGATGGGCTTTGCTGTGCTCACACTGGGAATAGTGTTGGGAGCAATGTCCTAAAGATCCAGCAAGTTATGTGCTCGGCTAGGAGACCTTGGAGCCTTTGAGGATGTCATCACGTGGATGCCTGTTCCAGCTCTATGTGAGCCCCCAGGTGAGTTTGCCTGCGGGAGGGTAGAGAGAGAGGATACAGCGTGTCTCCTTTAAGAGAACAGGCTTTGTTGCTATGCCTGTCACATGGGAGCAAATTACCTCTGCCCAGCCGGAGAGGTATTTTGGGCAGCTAGCGATACCTGGGAACAATGGTGCTCTTTGGGGAAAAGGGACTGAGACTCTTTATTTGCCAAAGGAGTAGTGCGGGACTTTGCCTGGCAGGGAGGTGCCAGTATGGGACTGTCACAGGTTCCCCAGGGTAGTGGGTCATGCTATGTAAATGCATATTTGTACTATGACTATTTACTTTGCCTTTAAACCTTGTATAAAGTTATATTGGTTATACAGCACTGTGCATTACTGTTTTCATAATGAGGGCACCCACAGGTGTATTCCCAGATCCCATTAGGTGGAGGCACTGCCAAAGGTGACTCAGAACCTGAATTGGTAAGAATGTACAAACTTGGCACCAGGAGGGTCGCCAAGAGGGTATATTTATCAATAAATCTTCAGGAAAAAATCTGGTGTGGGAAAAGACTCGATAAAATCATAGAAAAAACTGAATTATTCGATTTGATGCCCGAAAACTCAGACTTTTTTGGATTATCTCTCGAAAATCAAGAAATCTTCAGATTATTGTACAAAACAGCGCAGATCAATAGGACATCTGCCATTGACTTTTACATGAACTTGGTAGGTTAGAGATGGAGTACTTTTTTATTCTGACTTTTAACACCATCAGGGTTTTTTTTCCTCCGAAAAAATTGTGTTTTCCCCTTTAAAAGACCAACCAGAAAAAAATTAACTTTAGTAAATAACCCCCTCAGTGTATTTAAATAAAAAAAGTCCGATTTTTTCTTGTCAGATAGAGACTCAGCATACCATGTTCGTATCCCTGGATGGAACATTTTCCATGTAGTTTACATTAGTTCCATTATATTTTAACTCATGCTACTACATCTGACTTGTAGGATGTGATCTGTTGATCCAACAGAATCCTACAAAATCTCCCATGGAGTTTAGCTCTAATGCACATGTTTTGGACTTGGGATTTTGAAGAAAGAAGAAGCGGAAGAAGAGGATCGCACTGAGGTGCTTGCTGAGAAGTGAGTATGTGATTAAAGTCACTTGGGGGTGCCTAACTTTTGATTTTGACTTTCCTTCTCCTTGAATGTATTATATTGCTAAGCATTTGATACAGATACCATAAATATACAGAATGAATCTCTCTGTTCCAGGCACCACTATTGTTGATTCTGGTGGGATTCCAATTAACTAACAGTTAGCACGTTACCCAAGCTGTGGTGTTGTGATGTCGACAGGCACACCTGATATTCTTTGGGGCAACATGTAACTCAAACACACGTTTAATTATCACCACCATCTCACAGTTTACTTATTAGTAAAGGTCAGTAGAGAGCACAGGCTTGCCTTTCTTGTTATTCACACATGCACCAATTTAGCTCTAAGCGTCCCACACGAGATGTCTAAATTGCTCAATCGTGCTTCATAAATGCAACTTTGTAAGTGATACAAGAACCTTCCATGCCTTAAATCATTTCTTAAATATGGGATCCAGTTTCCTAGGTTATTGACCCAAAGCCATGCATGCTTTTAACCATAATTTAAACAAGGTTTCAGCCATTAGCACACAGATCCCTTATCGTGGATTTTAGCAATTTCTAGGTGTTAAACTCATTTCTTGCACATAACACATTTAGTGCTGTCAAAAATAGGTTTCCAGGCTTTCATTAACACCCTCCTTAAATTAAGCTCCTACACAGATATTTTAAATGCATTTTCACTTTCACACCTCTTTTCTTGTGTAAGAAACAAATTTACAGTGCTGTTGAAACAGCGCTATGTTTTAATATGGGGAGAACTGAATGCTTTTATTAAATTTCTCTGGCAGCTCATTAAAAGTGCAGATTAAACTAATGACAGACGTTTCACAAGTTAAATCTCGGTGATTGACATTTTTTCCTTTATAAAACTTTCTAATGTAAAAAAATGAATATAATTTTATCACTGCAACGGAACCAATTTCTACAGTTTCACATTCACTATCTGCATTAATAGTTTTAATATGCAGTTTAGATATAAATGTGATATCAGATTTAGAAACCTTAAATATCATATTTATGAAAGAATTTGAAATTCAAAAACTTGATTGCTTAAAACATAAAAAACAATTTAAAGGCAGTGGAAATAGATTCTGCCCTTCATTCTTAGGGGCAGATTTATCAAAGGGAAAAACTTTGAATTAGAATCTTACGAATCAAAGGAATAGCGCATTCAATCGAATTAGATTCAGACGAATACGGACCTATTCGATCGGAAACAGACCTATTTGACCAAGAAATTTTGACTTAATTTCGGATGGTCTTTTTGAATTCGAATTTAGAAGTTTTTTCAATTCGAAATTCACCCTGTACTGGAGTGTGGGCTCTATTAGCCCACACCTTTGGTTAGGGATAATATATTTTGCCAACAGGTGCCCATTCAGTACAGTGTTAAACTGGTACACTGGTACACATGTGACACTGGTACCCAAGCAGCTTATACATTGCCGCCATATTTTTACCATAGTACTTAAGATAAAACACCCTCTGAAATAAGTTAGGCTTTGTTTCATAGCTAAGAAAAAAGGAGGGTGACACGGGGCATCCTTGCTGAGATCCTTTCTCAATATGTGATGGCGTAGAGAGATAGCGTATATTTTCCTAAATTGAAATGTTTGTATAGTTCTGGTATTTGTTAAAGAAATGTAGATAGGAATCTGGAGCAATATGGTCCATATCTGTGTAGGCAAGCCAAAAAAGAGAGGAAAAACACTTTTCTTAGGATCAGATACAGAGGAACCTGTCCTCTTCATTTGTGTGGTATTGTATATCAGACTGACTGCCCTCCAAGTATTACTGTATCTGAGAAATATAGTTTTCCTTCCATTTGGAATATATTTATATTTACACCATGCACTCTAACTCTCAGATCTGCCCAGGAAACAGCTAATACTGCCTTTGACCATGAAAGGGAGATGCACTGAAATTTCTCATATCCTGCTCTAAGAGCAATAGGCACTGGTGATTGCATACCAGCCAATGATGTAAACATAATGCGCTCCTACTACAATTATAGTGCTGGCCATCTGCAGTTAATGAATAAAAGCTTCATCCTTAGACCTACCCTGCTCTACCCGTAGAATATTAATTACTGTAGACAATAATTTTCAGCCATGCATTTTCTCTCTCATTTCAGATATTTAAGAACATTTTCTCGTGTTGCATTATTAAACTTAATATGTTTCAGTAAACTACAACCTCATAATTAAAATCTTTGTAGCAATAGATACGGATTCACATTATGAAATTCCTGCCTGTTTAGCTTTCTGAATTTTTTTCTTTTCTGTAATTCCCTCGATTTCTCTTCTCCTTCCTGCAAGAGGCTGTGTAATGAAAAACTCCCTGATCACACATGTATGCACTGCCAAGAAAACAGCTGGGCTAACTACCTCATCCGGATTTAGATTAAATTACAATAAAGTTGTAGCAGTCTTTTTCCCAAGAAATTGACTCAATTAACCGCCATGCTACAAAATCAGAGATGAGATAGTATGTAAGCATGTGCACTTGAGGAATGCTGTTGGCCGAAACATGTAGTGAATGGCATCTCTACAATAAATACACTGGTTATTAACATATTAGACGTGTTGTTCTCTCCAGGTAATCTCTTTTCTTCTATTTTTTCAGGTTACTCCTAGGTTACTTCTAATATCCTGATATTTCCAACCTGTTTTAAGGATATAATTTAAAGGATAATCACGAGAATAGTTCATTTTCAGTATAAACTTTTTCATATTTAAAATATAAAACATTAAATAAGGGGCTGTTGACCCAGGCAACTCATTAAACCCCCCCCCTCATCTCTTATTGAATAGCTCTTGTGCCAACACTGCTTCCATAGACAATTTTTGTAACTTAACAGCGAGTATTCCAACTGAGGACATCAGAATAATTTTTGCCATTTTAAGTTTATTAACTGGTTAGAATTTCTGAAACATTTTTTTATATCGGAGACAGTCCTTATATGTTATTGGACGTTGGTGCTGTGGTTGAATAATATCTGATTAGTGGAAGGCTGTCAGTCCCTGGCTTAGATCTTATTAAACCATAATAATAATAATAATAATAATTAACTTTTTAGTAATTTCTATTAAGTGCTGCCTTAATAATTCCAAAATGTATAGAGAGCAGATACTTTGAGCTTACATTCAACAATATGTAGAAATAACTCTGGTTATGAAGATTGTATTGTATTTGTATTATTCTTTTAGTGTACATGTTCCCCCATGTTCTACCCTTCTGCCATAAATGGGGGTTAAAACTAAGCCTCCTTTTATTATTTTCTCAGCAATTTTACTCCTGCTCAGATTCGAGCAATAATGCTTCCAATAACGCTTAAAAAGGGGAACTTTGTACGTGAAATATGAATGCGTTTTAAAAATCAAACTCTCCATTTGACAGCTTGGTGAATAATCAATAAAAAAAAACTACCTGCTGTTAGGATAATAATGAAAAAATCCTTTGCCCCATTATTATCGTTATTACCATTACGGTTATTCTTTCGCTGGAGTTTCGTTATTCTAGTATCCCAAGAACACATTGGAGAAAATGTAAAGCAAGTAAAATGATGTTTATTGAATTGTAATGAATAATTACCATCATCTGCCACCATCAGCATTGACATCTTTTGTCTCCTAGAAATACTGACATTATGCACCGCATGTTTCCCTTTCTTCTCTAGCCTGTGAGCACTCACAAGCACTTCTCTCTGTTCTTTGTTTTACTCTATTAAGGCTTGCTTACTACATATAAAATAGACTGTGTTCAATCAGCTGTTTTAATGCCTCGACCATACGGAGAAATACTGTATCTGAATCTTTTTACTGGCAAGATGAGAAAAGAAGGTTCTCCCAGTAGTATAAACCTATTTGCTTGTCTATTCAATATACCTAATATAAAAGCATGAGGCGAGGACAAATAGAAAGGGAGTTATAGGGGTAAAATAAATCTAAATGACCAAAATAAGAAAAGCTTAATCCCTGTGGTTCAATACTTAAAAGTGATTACTAACTGGTGAAGCCTTGTCCCACCATTTAGAACTCCCCTCACTGGTTTAAAATACAAAAACAATAAAATAGTTGCAGGGCTGATTATTAGTCATTAGAGGCATATTCCAGGCTGGTAAACAACCATGCAGCATACATCTAACCTAATTGGTATTATCTCTTTATTTGGGAAATGTCTCAACAAGATTTCTTAGGAAAAAGCATATATAATCATGTTATGTGCCTTACGACCATTCCCATATTAATAACTATTATTATTTATATAGTGCCATTGTTCGTCACTGAGTTAAGGCTCTTACATTAAAAAGTTGAGCAGAACATACATCCCAAAGCACGCTTGATGTGTTTCCTGGACAAAGCCACTTTCTCAAAAGCTTTTGAGAAAGTGGCTTTCTCCACGAAACGCGTCAAGCGTGCTTTGGGATGTATGTTCTGCTCAACTTTTTAATGAAGATTCAATAAAATCCTGATTTTATGACTGCTGGTGCTCCGTGTTCAATAATTCTAAAAACACACATCTGTAAGAGCGCTAAAGGTATACAAATACATACAAGACCAAACGGGCTACATATGCTGACAAACATTTCTCCAAAATGTATTCATAGTTACAATTAGATATTGCTAGCTCACAAGAGCTTACATATCTTAAACGTTCTATGATAATTTTATGCATTTTATTATTGTACAAATTCCCATTGGAATAAGGTTTTTAGGTCACCTGTATAACACACATAACAGATTAAAGAGTAATTAATTTTTGGGCTATACAGGTAGGGGATCTGTTATCCGGAAACCCATTATCCAGAAAGTTCTGAATTACAGAAAGGCTATCTCCCATAGACTGCACTTTATCCAAATATTCCAAACATTTTCTCTGTAATAATTAAACAGTATCTTGTTATTGATCCAAACTAAGATATAATTATTCCTTATAGGAAGCAAAACCAGCCTTTTGGGGTTATTTAATGTTTACATGATTTTTTGTAGACTTAAGGTATGAATCACAAATTTCCGGAAAGATGCATTATCTGGAAAACCGAAGGTCTCAAGCATTCTGGATAGGTCCCTTACCTGTAATACCAAACTCGAGCTAGTCTCATGAGTAGAGCATTGTTGGAACCTCACAGAAGTATTGAAGGAAAGGTCTACAGGATGTACTATAACACTACAACACATTCACTCTTACAAAGAGAACCGGGCACCAACGGTTCTTAAGCTCTTAACTTCCCCATGGTTTTTCCCACAATGCAGAATTTCTTCCCATGATTCCAGCTTTGTTGCGGTCAAATGGATGTTGTACCTGAAACAATTGTACTGCATCCGCCTGGAATCAGTTCAGGTGTTTGCCATGCAAGGGACATCTGCTCTGCATTCTGTAGGTGCAAGTGTGCTGTGCCTGTTGATGCAGGTCATGAGGTAGTGGTAGCTCCAGGGTTCCCCTATATCAATAGGCCCAACAACAGTAAGCCTTTCCTCGGTGGAGCACAAAGATGCTCTATACAGATAGCACTGTCAATCTAACACTCCTAGAGTGTTCTATAACAGTTGCTATCCTGCCACTATCTTTACTGTATTCATGAGATGCCTTATCCTTGGCTTTACTAAGCTTTGTTTTACTTTAGGGTAATTATTCTTACTCAGGTGCTCCAGCAACATCAACAAGATCAACAACAAAAAGAACCATGTGTCCCCTCCCCTTATATAGACTAGAAAACAGGAACTACACTTAAGCCTACGGGAGAATCTCCTTTGCCCAGATCATATGTACACTTATTTATAGTAGGGATGATTTATTTATTCACTTCCCTAAGTTCATGCCTGTATGGAGGTAGGACGCATCTGTAGCATATATGGTTACTAACAGACTGCAGAACTGCAAAACTACCGTTTCTGGCATATATTTATCGTATATTATAGTAGTTAAAGCGTCTGTTAGTTGTAAAGTCCAAAAAAAAATTTACTACTCAACTGCTGCAGTCTATGCAGGCCTGTCAAAAAGGGCCAAAAAGTGCTGGAATATAGCCCCCAACTCCAAAGGGCACTCAAATCAAAAATTCAAAAATATATTCCCAGTCAATTCTCAAAATTAAAAAATCACTTTTTTATTCATCATGAATATTAAAAAGTAGGCATACAGACCAATTGATACTCCGCCTTACGCGTTTCACACCCACAGGCACTTATTCATAGGCATTACTGTTGTTACATTTGGTCACAAAATTTATACCCCAGGAAATCCCTCCCCAAACGTTAAAACCAATCATGTGTTGCCACCTCACGTTTCTTTTCTTAAAGCAACATACATATCCAATTGGTCCCATTAGCAATGTTTTCTGCCTATACTCTGTTTCATCTCACAAACATTTTATTAGGATACCCATATTTAAACAAATATTTAAATGGCAATTACTGCCCCATTACATTGTATTTTCATTCCTAATATTATTACCAGTAGATATCACATTCTCTTATCTGCCCCATACAATTCTATATATCCACGTAATTGAAGACCTTACTGGCCACATTATAATTTACGTAAAGCATGTTACATCAAACTCGTAGTTCAAACCAAGTGGTAACCGAGTGTGCAAGTAAAAAATCCGAAAAAGTTCCCTTTTTGCTAACATCCCTGCCAGATTACACCCTCTACTACCCAGTCTTACTTTTTCTATTCCCTGTACAGAAAAATATGCTAAATCACTCCCATTACATCTTGAGAAATGTCTCGTTATATTGCTCTTTTCAACTGTTTTTGGATTTTTTATTTGACTCAAATGTTCTCGTATTCGCTCCTTTAGCGTTCTGCTTGTGCAACCCACATATTGTTTCTGACATTTTAGACATGTTATCAAGTAAACCACTGTGGATGTATTGCAATTGATATAATCTCTTATTTTGAAGCTAGTATTTGTCACCGTAGACTTAAATTCTTTAGAGATTTTCATATGTTGACAAGTTATACATCTACGACTACCACACCTGTGGCTCCCTTCTACCTTCAGAAAGCTCTTATTTCTTTGGTCTCCCCTATTCGTTTCCCTGTACATACTTGGTGATAAGTGGTCCCTCAATGTATTTTGTGAGCAAATGTAACAACAGTAATGCCTATGAATAAGTGCCTGTGGGTGCGAAACGCGTAAGGCGGAGTATCAATTGGTCTGTATGCCTACTTTTTAATATTTATTATGAATAAAAAAGTGATTTTTTAATTTTGAGAATTGACTGGGAATATATTTTTGAATTTTTGGTCTGTTAGTTGTAGTCCAACAACATCTGAGGACCCAAGGTTAAGAAACAGGGCTTTAGTAAGATAGACACATGGTATATACCATAATGAGGGTTAAACCGATTTCAGTATGGTTATACACACAGGATTTCTAAGGCATTCTTTATTAAAAGTTGTTGTGGTTAGACATAATTAAATGCCACAACTCTCACATTTAATCACCTCATTCTATCTTATGGAGCCAGCATTTCTACAGAACTGTACATAAACACAGCATAAGACCAGCCTGTGAGATGAAAGCATAAGACCAGCAGGAAAAATAAATTTAGCAGTTTCCAAATATCTGAATTGAATTTGCCCTCAGCCAGAGCTCAGCACTGCATCATACTGTGACTATGTTTTCTAGAGGAATTTGTTCATGCTGTGAGCATTTCATCCCACCAATAACCATTTTCAACCTGCTGAACTGTAACTGTTACCAAAAACAAAGCTATAAAATAGTAACAAAGAGAAAGACAGATAGCATATACTATAGAGTAGTATTATTCAGACCTTTAGACGTACAACACAACACTGTAGCTAAAGCTTTGTTAACATCACTGGATATGTACAGTATAAATTTGCTGAAAGAAAAAGGCTAATTTAAAAATAATAATAAAAAAGCCATCTTCAGTTTTGTTTATTTAGATTATTTTAATTGTTAATATATGCACAAGAATTTAAGGGGTTGAATGACTTGCCTATTAGCACTTCCTTCCAATATTTGTGTTGCTGAACAAAAGAATTAATTAAACGGGAATGTAAAATGAGATGTGCTTGTGATATGAGCTTTAATCGTCTGATTAAAGAGAACAAATTAGGGGAAAAGAAATGAGAAGGCCTCATAAATTAAACAGGTCTTATGCAAAAAGCTCATTCTGTTTATTAATCATAAATAAAGTATGAGATGGAATTTTTACTTTCACAGGCAAAGTTTTGCCTAAACAATATAGAAAGGGTAAAGCAACTCAGCACCTTCTGTTAAAATGCAGCTTCACTCTATATTGCAGTATACTTGAGGCTGTGAACTTGATAAAAAAGTATTGTTAAAGATACAAATCAGGTCTCAGAGTTCTTAAAGGACAACTAAAGCCTTACTAAAGAACTAGCCTAGAAATGTTGGATCAGCCCAAGGCAACCACAGCCCTTAAGCAGGGAAGATCGGTGTCTCCAAAGATGCCCCAGTATCTCCCCATCTTCTTTTTTTAGTGATTCGCTGCACATGTTCTGTGTTGATGTCAGTTAATGAGCTTAGGGATCAACTCAAAATATACAGTACACATAGAATATATACATCACAATATAAGGCTGAATATTAATACAGATAATTACTACATGGTAGCTCAGAAACCAGTGCAACTAGCATCAGAATTTAATAATCAGCCCTGTAGCATCAGCTTATATTAGAGACAATCTTATTTTCTTCTTGATAATTTGCAACGACCTCTAAGCTTAACTTCTCAACAGCTGCTCAGAGCCCACTGAGCATGTGCGTGTCACAGACACTTTCCAAGATGGTGACCCCCGGTGACAAGTTTAAAGTCCTGGATCATTGCTGCTATTGAGAAGCTGAACCTTTATGCTGGTGCAATAAGTATATAAAATATGGAATTTTATCCATAGTCACATTTAGGGTTTAGTTCTCCTTTAATTGAGAAAGTCTCTTCTACCTACTACTTACTACTAATAACTGACAGTCCTGGGAGTGACTGGCTAGGGATATGGACATCCCAAATTGGCTCACGATTGGATGCAAAAGAGAAAATATTTCTCCAAATGTCTACTGGGCGGAATTTTTACTTCATGGTGAGCAAGCTATCAATGAAAGGGGTTGTGTGTTGTGAAAAAAAAGGCAGCATTTATTACTTACACAGAGGGGTTTTTATATTGTTCACTACAGTTATACCTATTTCCCTGCTAATTCCCTAACCTTAGAAGGTATGTGTCATGACCACAAGTAACTAAACTAGAGACCCAAGTGCCACTTTCCTGCAACTGGATAGTGTTGCTGCTGGAAAGTTGCAGACACATAGGCTCTCAAGCCATTTTCTGAGTTGACACCTGAGCCTGGCACTAACATGAAGCTATGGGAAACAGTTTAGCCTACTTTTCGTTGCAATGTAGAACTTACCTGTGCAATACTATCCTGTATATTTGATCTATTTGCATAAAAGTAAAAAGTATCACCTACTACTGACGTGCAAATGTTGTGATAAAAGGGAACCAAAATAAAGCTGACTATAGTGAAACAATAGCTAACCAGCAGGGCTCTTAAAAACACAAGTAGTAACATAATACTGTTGAGAATGGGGCTGTGTTCAAAATGTGTTTTCATATTAGAAAGTGATAAGTGCTCTTTGTTGCTTTTGCTACAAAAACAACACCCCCCCCCCCCCAATAACTCTGAGCTTTTGCTTTTGCAGTCTCAATATGCCATTTTGTAACAGAGGTGTCACCACAGTGAAAATGTGCTAAAGCTTTGCAGACTGCAAGGGTCCAAGGGTTAAATGTCTCTTGGAGATCAGTACAGTGTTAGATATGATTCATGAAAGGACGTGAAGAGAGAGACAGATTGCAGACCAGACGGAGGAAGCAGGGTAGGGTATAAAATATAAATCACAAACTGCATTTGCCAGGAAT
The DNA here is from genome assembly GCF_017654675.1 of Xenopus laevis. Taxonomy (NCBI): domain Eukaryota; kingdom Metazoa; phylum Chordata; class Amphibia; order Anura; family Pipidae; genus Xenopus; species Xenopus laevis. The sequence goes on from NC_054372.1 coordinate 135,778,473, forward strand.
GAAGGTCTGACCAGAGAAAATCCCATTAAATGTTCAACCCCCATTTCTGTTGTATTATGTTTCTTTACCTTGACTTCCTGCAAAACAAAAAAAATAAAATAAAGGTGGGGTAATTTATAGAACCTGCTCTCATACAAACACAGAATTTGCTGCACCTCCCAAGACTTACCGTACATCACCTTTGTTCCACTAACTAATTTCAGACACAGTGTGATCATGATCTGTGGATAAACCTGAGACAGACACTAGCATTATTTCATTTCCTTTCTGTACAAGTCTCACTCACTAGCTGATTAATTTAAAGGCCAGGGCGGATTTCTCTCAGCGGGCACTCTGAGGCCAGTCAGTCCTAGCGCCCACCATCTGCCTTTGCACATGAGCCCCCACAAGTACAGGTACGCATGCGCCGGAGCACTGCAGACCAGAGTGTCCCCAGTGCACCTCATTATGCATCTGGGCACCTCTAAAATGTTGTCGCCCTAGGCCTGGGCCTTTGTGGCCTGTCAGAGGCCACACATATTGAAGGAATAGGTAGACATTTGGCTGGAAAATTTATATTTTTATTACCAGACCTTTACCAAATGGCATTATACATGGTTCTGCACAATGTTTAAATCTTCAGCAGTAGCACCTGCCATGACTTTATGCTAGCTATAAGGTTTGAGGGCTTATCTACGAACACAACTTCAATAGGCAAAAAATGGATGCAAATTACCATGTTTTTTACAGTATTTCATGACAATACTGGCTATCCATTATCCTTACTAGTGGCATGCATGGCTACTCCTGCCATGAGGCAAGATGAGAAACTTGCCTCAGGCAAGCAGCCAGTTACTAGGGGCAGCCAAAAGCTCCTCTGGTAACATTAAGAGCAGAATTTCTGTTTTTTAAAATGGAAATTTGGTTCTGCTAGTGCAGCTCTCTGCAATAGTGATACAGCCCCCCTGGCCTGCATGAAATAGCATGATCTTTTTGCAATCTGTGGATTGTGCCGAATTGCAGAGGGCCTGCTGTCAGATGCCATAGACAGTGACTATTTATTGGGCATGTGAGGGTTGTTTGGTTCTCTGTGTACCTGAAATGCCAGGGCCTATTTTGAATCCCAGTCTGGTCCTGCCTGTCAGCTGGAATGCAGATGTACAAATTATTAAGTGTTGGATGATGACAGTTGAAGTCACCTAAAGTACTGGAGTGCCGGATTAGCAAATGGCATGTAAACAAAGCCAGTTAATGACCAAGAAATGTTAGAAGCAGAAATGTGTTAATTTTGATGCACCAAGCACACACACAGGACTTCATGACATCCAGTGTTTATTTGGAATAGAGGAAGGCCTAAACCACACTCTTGGGAATATGAGAGACTCAGATTTGTGTATTAGTGGTACAGGGAGAATATAGCTATAAGGACAGTGTGCTTGGAATATGTGACAATATGGCTGGAAGACTTGGATAAGTAAAGTTTCTGGTGTATGATGTGGGTTGCTTCAGCCGGTCTGGCATTAAATGGGTTAATTTTCACTTGGCTGTTGTAAAAATGCTGTTCAATACAAATTTGGTTTCAGTGGCTGGATGTTTATTAGGTACCAAGACTGTGTTTTATATTGCACTCATAGGTGCTGATATGCTCTGCTCAAAGTCAAATTCAAGTTCCTGTATTTAAGAGTCAGGCTTTCTTATGTTTGAAGAATAAAATACAGCCATAGACTGGGCGTATTTATTAACATTGGAGAAAAACATCACCGGTGATGTTGCCCATAGCATTCAATTAGCAATTAGATTTAAACAATCACTCCAACAAGTCAGAAAATAAAAAGCAAAGATCTGATTGGTTGCTATGGGCAACATTACTGGTAAAGTTTGTCTCCAATGTTAATAAATATGCCCCTAGTATGTAAAGTAAATATGGTGTCCCTTTATTTAAAGCTAGGCCCTAACCTCTATACCTTATGCTCACCAAAAGTTATTCTCCACAAATGTTGTGCATATAGGAAGCATGCTACACAGTAAATCTGCGTTCATGCTGTTATCGCTGGCAATTTTTTTCTGCGAGAGGCCTTTAATAAATACTATGCTTGCTTGTCATGATCAGTAGAATGACTTGTATCAATTGCTGAAAATCAGCAATGATGTACCTCCAATAAAAGTAAGAATGCCTTCAAAAAGAAACATGTCCTGCTTTTAATAATGGTGGTACAGGAATCATAAGTGAAATAAACTCTGCGGTCTGTTCTTAGTTAATTCTCTTCCCTGCATTGCTCACTCCTTTAGACTTTGGTGTATAGGGAGAAAGTCAGATATTTCCCATCCGTAGGTCATAAAGAGATCTGATCTTACCTAAAGGGAAATGTCTAGAAATAATATTCTTTGCAAGGTAGTTCATTATAATTGGTTGCCATTGGAGACCCATCCCTCAACGGGCTCCATAGCCTCTAGACTAGCTATAAAAACAAATATTCCTCTAGAGGACTCCTCTTCCTTTGGGGACCCCAGGAGGATAGTTGTCCAAGAAGAATGGCTGTAAACTTCAGGCAGCTGCTGTATTACCTGCTCAGGAGAAATGATATAGGTTGGAATATTGTACAATCAAAAATATCAAACACTTTGCTTTTTTTTAGGTATTTGAAAGATTACCAAACTAAAAGTACAGGTTAAATTGAGGGCATGCAATTCAGAGTTTCAAGAACAGTAATCTTGTTTCAAATGCTTCTGATTTTACGATAAATTCTACCAATTTTCTGTCTGTCTTGTCTTTCCTCAGCAATTTCAGGGACAGCTAGAAGCCCCTGCAGACAAAAAACTGGTCAGTTCAGGCGTCTTCAATAAGTGACGTGTGACCCCACCATTCTATGACTCAGTCTCCTCCACATGCTTTGATCTATTTTCATTCCATAAAATCACATGAACAGTTATGAAACTTATATCGCATGCACAACTTATTTTGGAAAGCCCATAACAGCAGTGAATTTAGGCCCAAGATAAAAAGGGTTTACTTAATTGTTTACATAATGAAAACAACACAATTACTGGGCTTGAAATGTATTAAGTTTATTAAATATACCAGTACTGAAATGCATGATGCACATTTTCCTAATCTCTTTTCCACTATTCTTCAGCTAATTTTCTTGTGTGATTATTTCCAAGTACCAATCCAGAAATAGTTATGGTTCAACATAGATTTTCATGGCAAACCATTGCGCATTTATTGCATGACTGCAACAGTGTTGCATATTGTTGTTGCTTTCAGAAAACAAAGAGAATTTTTTCTGTATCTGGGGAGACCATTATTAGGACTCTGAGCTATAACTTTTACTTTGACAAACAATCATACTGATTGAGTTAGCAGATCTAGATGTCTTTTTAGCTCCAGGTCGACTTCTTTCTGCATTATAGGGGGAAGATCTGCACTAGCAGCAACAGTATACAGTAGATTGACAGTTAGATGGACAATAGATAGTTTGCGAAAGCAAGGAAGCTCCTCTAGTGGTAGCTATCCTAGAGAAACAGGAAAAATCCCACCTCCATATCATTAAACCTAATTTATCTAGAAACTGAATTGCATTTTTAACAATATGTCAGCTAAAGAAACACCCATTTATAGAGATATGTCTCATATAACCAGCATTAGCAAGTGTTAAATAAAGGCGCAAGGCTCAAAGCAGAGTGGAACATCAAGGTGTACATTTTAAATATATTAAACACGTTTCAGTGAGTCATGTGACATCACTAAGCAATAAACAATAAGGAAGGATGACGAATCGCTAAGCACCATTTATGACATCATTAAAAGGATATTCATGACTCATGAGTATTATAAATATAAATCATATAAAATATATTTTTTTATATTTGTAAAAATATAGCATCTATTGAAAACAAAGAGACTCAAGGGCTAAAATACTGATTTTTTATGTTTCATGTAGTTCTCTTCCTCTTTAAAACTTTTCACATAATGGCACTCTCTGGGCGGCAATAGAAATTGGTGACAATTTTGGTGTTATTTGGCAATAATTTAGTAATTTTGTAAACAGCTTCATTGCATAGTTACAATAATAGGCAACAACATATATTATATACATACAGTATGTACCCCCAGAAACACATTTTTGGTCAGATTTGCATTGTGTATGAAGAATTTTTAATTCGCCCAATGTAATCCGCCACTGCTTTGCACGTCTTCCAAGTTTTAGTTGAGGCCTAATATATAACTAATAATGCTATCATACTTAACCATTAGACAGTAATAAAGACACTCATAAAAACGTTTTGCTTTCTGTATAGTTTCTTGTCAATCACTAAACAATTATATTCTCTCAGGTATTAGCTATATAAACTGAATCCTAAAGATCCTGTATGGCAGCTTCCACTACTACAAAAGCGCTTAATTCTTTAAACGGTATTAGAGCTTCTCATTCTAAAGGCAACACACATTTTTTTCCAGAGACTAGTCCTTTAAACAATGACAAGGGACAAGGCACATCATACCTCCTCCACGTTGCCTGGAAAGCTGCTTTAATGTTTCCATAAAGCTGCTTACTCATTTTAAGCTTATTATGAGACACACAGAGATGAGATAATTCCTAATTTATGCAAGTTTCCACTGGCCCTTATGCCTTTTTGGCCAATTATACAGCGGGAAAGAACAGAGCACCAATTACAGCTAATGTAAATCAACTATAGACTAAATCATAATAAGCTTTAAAAGACTGTAAGTGAAATATTGTAAAAAAAAAAAAATAGAGCTACATAGAATCTGATAGCACCGATGAAGAAGTTCTTATTCACACAATATGCCAGTAACTATACCTGCCTTACTAGGCTTCCTCATGCTGTGCGTGTTTCATTTCTCTTTCAAATTTTGGTTATCATACCTATTTTCTATGATTTGTATTTTATATATAAATAATAATTTTGTGCAACATATATTCACATTCAACATAATCAAATGGTGCAAGCGAGATACAACCTTATAATCATATATATTTGTTGTAAAGTTATATCACCTAATACTCAGAATTCTTCGGGTTTGGGATTTTCTGGATGTGGGATCTTTCTGTAATGAGGAGCACAATTCAGAATTCAGAATGGGTAAAAAATTAAAGAATGCTTGTTTAAATAGAAATCTATGGAAAATGGCACTTGTATTTTGGAGATCTCATATACCGTATAGTATCTCAGATATAGTAATATAAATCATATACATAAGAAAAATGTAAGACTCTCCTACAGTCAGCACTCTCTTCCAATCAGGAGCCTCTTATAGCATTACAAGAAGAGGTAGGAGATCAGGGCACATTAGGGGACAGAGAACTTAACTGGGGAGGGCAAACAGTGCTCCGGACAATGGTCAATTGGGAATACTATCAGAAAGAGCAGTTGCACTCTTACCACCAAGGGGAGGCATCAGAGGCAATAAAAGCTTAAGATGGGTATCCTGCTTGCTCATCTCTGTGGGTTTCCACAGAGAGGGGGGGTTTCCCCAAGAGACCTGCTTATCTGTCCACTGGACAGAATCTGCACGGAGGGGTAAGTAAAAAGGGGCATTTGCCCGGGGTAGCAGCTAGGCTGGGGGAGAGTAGGGAGGGGATCTATGTTGGGTAGGGGGTAGGGTTTTTTTAACTTTAGGGTTTAGTTATCCTTTAAATAGTTACAATTTTGTCTTTGCTTATCTTAAATTGTAACAAATGCATCTAAGTGCACCTGTCAAGTATTCTGGGCTCTCTGTCAAAAGCCACTTGAGTTCTACGAACTTTGCATCGTTTTCTGGCTGTTCAGTGCAGGAGATCAAAGAGAAAGTCGGGACAATCCAGGACTGGGGGTTGAGCTGTAAAAATCAGTTGTGAGGTATGGTCTTTTAGTGTTCTTCCATGTGCCATAAAGAAATAGAAGCAGCAGTAAGGTGCAGTCAGAATAACCAGTTTTAAGAATATATGGCAGGAGGGGTCACACTTGCATTGGATTTGTAGAGCACCTGCAACCTATGGCTCTCAATTATTTATTGAACTAAAAATTCAGCATAATCAGTGAAAGCTTCCTGTTGATATTATAAGTTTTATTTCAACACTCATAGAGCAATTCTGCTGTTCTCATTATTAACCATACTAATAGCAGATGATCATACAGACTTATAGAATTATATTAAGGCCCTACTGACAATATAACTCCTGCATGAGATATAAAGTCGTTTATCAAAGCTTGTTGCAAAACAACAGGATTACAGATCCAGGATGGTAAAAACAACTTGTATTGTTTTGTTAAACTTGTTTAACTTTCTCCATTGTGTTTAACCCTTGAAAACCTGCCATGAAACATTTTTTGCAGTTATCCTCCAAAACAAGGTCAAGATTAAACCTGAAAAAGAGACAAATCAATGTGGCATGTACAAATAATATTCAAGAAATTATTTTATAAACAACAAATTGATATTATTAAACTATGGTTCACATTGCTCAGTCGGAATGCCCTGGAATCAATTTACAACACCTTTGATGTTCAATAATATTTATGCCCTGACAATGGGTCACCTCTGTTCTCTGAGCTCTTCGATGTTTCATATCTTATTATATAGTTTCTTTTACACTTATGTGTTCTGTTGCCACATGGAATGTTTCACAAAAGCAAAGAATTTGAAGGCAAGAATTTGAAGTCTTCCCATCCACTGCTTCCTTCTGGTTTTATTTCAAGTCCTGCAAATGTCTCTGTATTTATCCGGTGCATGTTTCAATTCCTTAAATTAAATACACACATTTGTGGGAGGCTATGCCATGTACCTGCCATAGTAAGTGTTTCCTTAACACCATCTTTATAGAAATATAATTAAAATGGCCAGTAGGCATAACAAGAGCGTGCCAGGCCCCCCCCCCCCCTACCAAAAAAAAAAAATCTTTGGAGGGCCCAGTGCTCGTATCTGTTCCTATCCGCAACCCACCTCCCCTTCAGGATGCTCATGCCAGACACACGAGACAATTTAAAAAGAAGAGTGGTGAGGAGGGGGAGATTTTAATACTATAGAGGAAGCCGACCCCACAGTCTTGGCCCTTGTTCCCCGTGACTGTGGGATTGGCTTCCTCTATAGTAAACCCATTGAAAATGGGTATTTAAAGTATTTACTACTTTTGGTCAGTCATGTTATCATTGGCTTTACAATAGCGGTGCTAATAAAAGCTATTTCTTAGCTCTTAATGCTGTAATAACACCTTACTCAACTTGATTTTGCCAAACCTGCTAGAACCCCACAATTAAAAAAAAATCTGCAAATTAGTTAATTTTCACAGTCACATTACACAGTAAATTCTAAAATTATACAACTAAACACCTCTAGGTTGTTTAATTTCAATTATTGCCAATTCAGCGTGACTTTTCACAGCCTAATCTCAACTTTAGTTAGAATCATTGCTATTATCCAGGCTTTACCCGTCAAAATATTTTAACAACCTCAAATGTCTAAACCAAGCTAAAATAAATGAATGATGAATGTTCAAGGGTCAACAGGACAACCTTTTCTATTAGTGATGCTATTATTCTTGTTAGTGCTAACTGAAGGACACTAAAGTATACACTAAGCAGCTAAGAGATAACACTGCACATTTTATATTCTTAAAACAAGTTAATATTGTATATGTGGTTCTAAACTATGTGACAGTTTCACTGTGGTGTAACTATGAGTTACCATCCCCTCTCTGCAAAAAAACTTCAAGGGGGCCTGGCACATGCCCTCAGCCGCATGCACACTGACCCTCCTAATTGCCTGCCCCCTGATTGGCTGCTCACTGGAATCGTTCATCTACAAATTTCACTGCACTGGTGTAGATGACTACCACACAGTAGACTCCACAAGCCCTCCCAACTCCTGCAACAATGGGGCCTGCTGTATGGTAATTACAACACTTCTTTTTCAGCTTTTGCATTTTACCTAGATACCTTATAAACAATTCCAATAGTGATCATCACTCTCCTATTGACTCATTTAAATAAAAAAAACATGTACAAAAAAGTTCCATGCATTATGCTGACATATTGCAAAGATATTTGGCAAACGAGTTAAAAAAAGACAAGTTATGCACTTTGATTGAAATATCATAAATTTTTGTGGATAACAGACAGTGTTACTCTAGCAATTATCAGTCTAAGAAAGCAAATAAAGTGTTGTCTTGCATATAATAGGGCATTTACTTGAGGGATGAAACATAATTTTGCCTTTTTATAGATCCCTGGTAAGGCCTCACTTTTAATATCATCATCATCATCATTTATTTATATAGCGCAGTTCAGTTTTGGCCCTAGCCCTTAAAGGAACAGTTCAGTGTGAAAATAAAAACTGTGTAAATAGATAGGCTGTGCAAAATAAAAAATGTTTATAATATAGTTAGTTAGCCAAAAATGTAATATATAAAAGCTGGAGTGAACAGAAGTCTAATAAAACAGCCAGAATCCAACTTCCTGCTTTTCAGCTCTATAACTCTGAGCTAGTCAGTGACTTGAAGGGGGGCCACATGGTACATTTCTGTTCAGTGAGTTTGTAATTGATCCTCAGTATTCAGCTCAGATTCAAAAGCAACAGATATGACCCATGTGGCCCCCCTTCAAGTCTCTGATTGGCTACTGCCTGGTAACCAGAGTAACCAGTCAGTGTAAACCAAGAGAGCTGTAAAGCAGGAAGTAGTGTTCTGACTGACATGTTATACATCAAATCACTCCAGCCTTTATACATTACATTTTTGGCTAACTAACTATATTAGAAACATTTTTTATTTTGCACAGCCTATCTATTTACCCAGTTTTTATTTTTACACTGAACAATTCCTTTAAGACTAAACTTAAATTTAAAAAAAAACACCTACAGCCATGTTTCTGAATCTAATGAAAGTCTTCCCAGAAGAGTGTAGGATACTATAGCAAAATAGGCGAGACTGTCTGTATATCAAGCCAATGGTTTTGACATGATGGCGGTTATTTACTAATATCTGAAAATGTATCACTATTTTATTAACACTACTTCGACCAAACTCCCACCCACATTTTTACTGTATTTATCAATAAATTTCCTTGAAAAAATCTGGTACAGAAAAAAAATCGGACTTTGAAAAATAAATGTTCAACAAGAACATCTGTTGTGTTTGTGTGTCCCAACGCCGACATTTAAACAAATGAAATACAAATGGGATGGCTTTTAGAGGGTTAAACATTATTAACTGCCAGGTACTTGCATCAATTTATATGCAACATAATGGCAGAACTGAATTCTGAAATAAATTGTAACTGTACAGATGCTGCCACAGGGGCACTATCTGATGACTGAAAATTGTTATTATTATGGAAGTCAAAGGAGTCACAGATGTCTTTGCAAGTTACTACAAGATATACAGGGGTTTAGTTTAGCCACTGCAATTTATACAGAGTATACAAGTTATATATGGGTCTAGGGTATCTACTATATTTTACAAAGGGCTCATACTTAACATGCTTAACCTCATTTATTATGGCCAATATATAGTTAAATTCAGTCCTCCAGGCGCTGTATGGTAATGTACTATGTAGATACAGGCTCACATCTTCTGATACTTTAGAAAATCTCTCACAGGAACCGAGGCATTTTGGCATCCTTGAATAAACAAATTGTGTAATGGACAATGAGTAGTTCCATTACTGTCTGTTTAGGCTGCAATATTGCCTCATTCAAGATTCTTTCATCAGCATTGCTTTCAGTTAGAACAATCTGTCACAATAAAGGAAGGAAAGAGTAACTTGCTTTGGAAGTTGTTTTAAAGCAGAACTGAATGCTATGGCAATGACTGAAGCAAAGATTTTCTGAGAAAATCTTTTTTTTGCCCCATACACTACATTTTTGAGAAAATGGTCTGTTTTGCACACAAGTTGCTTAATACTTGGGACCCTAACTGGACCCTCTTGAGCCCAAAAGACACACTGATGTAAATGTCTCTTTTGTTTAATACCTGATTTTAGTTAGTTATAGACTACAAGTAATGGGAGCTGGATGCAGGTTTCCGGGAAGTGGTACAACCAATAATAGTGGAAGTTGAGTGTAGGCCAGATCTTTAAAGTTTACAAATTCTTTGAATTTAAGGGGTTTTCAGCAGATGTCTAGTTTGCACTGCAAATTGTTTGCTAGGGTCCACATTTTTCTAGCAACCATGCATTGATTTCAATAAGAGACTGGAATATGAATAGAAGAGGGCCTAAATATAAAGACGAGTTATAAAAAATGCAATAATACATTTGTAGCCTTGCAGATCATTTGTTTTTAGATGGGGTCAGTGACCCCCATTTAAAAACTAAAAACAGTCAGAAGAAGAAGAATTTAAATATATATGCGCATGAATTGAATGTTATTTATTCCATAAAATTGTTAGAATGAATAGAAAAATGTTATGACAGTATCCCCTGCTTTTTTGATCATCTGTAGATGAATAACCATGAGAAAATGAGCTATTCGTAAGAATAAAGAAGATATAGCAGCGAAAGAGTTAAATGTTCCACAAAAGTTCATCTGTAAAAGCACTGAGATTTTCTGGGAACTAAATGTAATGTTTCCTTCTAACACTGCCAGTCTTTGTATAAAAATTACACATTTATATACCAATAATGAAGTTTATTTTAGTTCCTTGGAAATGATTGTGCTCGAATTAGAGTGATATGAGTGTGAGACTGTGTAGAGGGTATTCATCATATAGAAACAATGTTATTGTAGCAAAGGCACTGCAAAGGAGTAAGTTATGTATGTATCTGTGTATTCAAAGTCAGGATTAGGCGGCCATGAGCCTTCCAACTGTTGTGCAACTTGAGCTCCATATATGTCTAATAACTTCAAAGCAAGCAAAACTAAGGACCACAAAATTACATTAATGTCCATGAAAGATTTCATACAAAGTATTCTATATATTAAATATTGAGGTTTTTGTACATAATATGCTTGTTAGCCATGGTCAGGGCAACCCACATTTGTCAATCTTGCCACTTGTCTACAAGTCACCTTCCTTTCTCCTTCATTGTGCCTTTGGCCAACTGTTATTATAAAGCCATATATCCTTCACCAGTTTCAATTTCGTGTGTTTCCCTTGAACATCATAAGATTAGTTTTCAGTGTTCTTAAAGTGAAAGTTTCTGTCTGAATATTTAGGACTATGAGATGCATAGATCATTTCCTTTTCACACAGTTTTTTTCTGGGCTTTAAAGTGGGTGATTGAAATGGTCCCTAGTACAAGTGCTGTACAGGACACCACAGGTAATTTTTAGTGATGGGTGAATCTGTGCAGTTTAGCTTGGCAAAGAAATTTACGATTTATCAATGGACGTCAAAAAAATTTTTACGCACGACTATTTGGTCCAAATGCTTTAAAGTCAATGGGTGTCCGAATAATTTTGACGTGCGTAAATTTTTATGTGTGCGCCAATTTTTTTTTTGGTGCTGAGAATTTTTTGCCGGAGCATTGTCACCTTAGTTTTGCAAATTTATTCGCTTGCGGCGCAACACGGAAATTCACCACAAATTCATGTCTGCCAAATTTATTCGCCTATCACTAGTAGTAATTTTATGTGATTCTCCTCCAAAAAGACACCGGTGTTCTACAGGGTGGCATGTGGATGTATTGCAGGCACCAATAAAGGTTCACTTGTAAAAGTAGGATGTGGCCTACTGTATGCTTGGCTAAATATGGAACCCAAGACTTCATTCCTGCTTCTTGACTCTTTTTTTGCCACTGTTGGTATTTTGGGCCCTGCAACAGGTCTCTGATAATTCCAAAAATATATTGTAAAAGCAATAAATGTTTCACATGTTTTTACTAAGTAAAACAATAGTACATCAGTAAAAGATACCTACTCTGATGAAGCAATGGTACAAATTATGGTGGAAGATGGGGCTATGGGGTTATCAAACACTTGGGGGCAGATTTATCAAGGGTCGAATTTCGAAGTACAAAAAACTTCGAAATTCAAACATCGAATTAAAAAACTTCAAATTCGAATATCGAATTCAAAGTTTTTTCAACAAATTCTGCGGTAGAATAAAAATGGTTCGATTGAACGATTAAATCGTTCGAAATGAATGATTAAAGTGGACCTGTCACCTGCACATAAAAAGCTGCATAATGAAAGTCCTTTGCAAATTAAATATGGAACCACCAACATTTTTTTCATTAAAATGTCCATAATTGTTATAAAGATGTTTTAATATCTAAACTGTCAATCAAATATTATAGCCTGTGGCATAGAGGAGGGGCAATCAATTACTTTCACTTTCCATTCAGCACTTCCTAGATGTCAGTGCTCCCTCACATTCCCCCTTCCCTCCTCAGGCTCTATAATTGTGTACGGCACTGCACATGGACATTAGGTCCCCCATTCTGGTGCATATACAAGATTTTAGGGTGATACACAATTTCCCTTAATAACCGTGTCCACAAAATGGCAGCTGCCTGCTTGCTGTGATTGTATAATTCCAAGACAGAAGGAAACAAAATTTAAAAAATAAATACAGTGTAAGTCAAGTTTATTTTGCTCAACTAACATGATTGAAAAGAATTTGAAATGATTTCTTAGGGTGACAGGTCCCCTTTAAATCGTTCGAATCGAACGATTAAATGGTTCGGTCGATCGATTTTAGAGAGGATTTTTATTCGATGTGTAAAGACTTAGAAAAATGTTGTAGAAGGTCCCCATAGGCTAACATAGCACTTTGGCAGGTTTAATTTGGCGAAGTATTGAAGTCAAAGTTTTATTAAATAGACAGTACTTCGATTATTGAATGGTCGAATGGCCGAATATTCTAACGATTTTTACTTCGAATTGAAGTCGAAGTAAATTCGAAGTCGTAGTATCCTATTCGATGGTCAAAGTAAAAAATTACATTGAATTCAAAATTTTTTTACTTTCCCTCGAATTCACTTAACCGTTAGTAAATCTGCCATTGGTATGATGAGTATGATGTTGAATTGTTCATTTATATGCACCAAATGAATGTTAACTGTGTGTTACTGCTACTTGGTTGTATTAATACTGTTATATATTCTGGACGTAAGCAAAAGCAAAAGTTGGCACAGACTGACAGCTGTATACTATAATATGTATGCATAGTATCTGTTAACGATGCTATGGTAGAAAAGTATTACATGGTACAGCAAAGTAAGCATTCTGACCACTGGAAGGTCAGCTTTCATGAAAATATAAAGCAGCCTTAAGTGGTCATACTTGCACAGAATTGGCCTGGCTGATTATTACCTCAAAGGGGCAGATTCTAAAGACCATCTAGCACTCAGATCATGGTTTCGCTGTTTTTTAATTGTATCTGCCAACACACAAGAGTTAGGTGCCTTGCAGTGCACAGTGCATACAAACAACTTGCCTCAGTAATGAAGCTATAAATAAAGCATGAAGTTGTTTCAAATATGCCTCCCAATAGCCTTAATTTTCCATTAATCAGCCACAGGTGCCAAAGCTCACATAATCAGTCCCCATGGATTTCTCTATAGGACTGCGATTCAGAAGACAGGTCTACAAGTGGCTTACAAAACAACCAGGAATGCTGGGAATCCATGACATTAGCTTGAATCCCAGCAGATCCTGACAATTTCTTATGAGCAATCTACATCTTCTGTTGTGTTATCAGAGATTAGTCACACTGATGTGCATATTCCTCATAAACAAAATGTAGATTCAGTTACTGATACCCAGAAAAAGATGGAATAGACTCCCTAAATGTCTCCTGGTAAGATAAATAAAAGTATTGCTTGCTCATATTTGCATCTTTAAAATTATTAATATTTTTATTAACATGTATTTATATAGCGCAAACATATTTCGCAGTGCTGTAAAATGTGGAAATCCCAGTACAGGCCCAACTACCTACTTGACTAATGACATTCAAGCATTGAAGCACTACTCAAAATGATTATTTTAAAACTAAAAAAATATATATAATAACCACCGTTCAAGCCCGCACACATCATTCACTGGTTGTTAGCCGGGGTGCAGATTGTGTAAATTGTAAGATCCAGTGCCCCAAAGGTTACACACACACCCTATTAAATATCTTTCATAATTTTTTAGAAAACATGTTAATTATGATGCAATGCGTAATTAACATGTTTTATATATATATATATATATATATATATATATATATATATATATATATATATATATATATATAGACAAATACAAGATTCCTCTGCACTCAACCCATTATCAATATATTTAAGACAGCGACATTTTGTGCATACTGCTACTGAAAAATGCCTTACCCTTTAAACAAAACAGGGATTGTTTGTCCATATATTGCAATATATTTAAGCTGGCCAACTACGTCAAAGTCATCCCATATCTGGCCAGTCCTATGCTCAATTTTCATCTGATTCATTAAGAATTCTATGGTTTAATTATACATTTTATAAAAGGGACGAATACGTTTTACCTGCAACTTACTAGCTGCTTTCAAAGTAAACCTCCCAAACTTGGCTGCCCTTTTATTAGACACCAGTGGGATCACCTGACTATAGTTGGAGGGGGTGGGAGCTACAACATGGAGCTGGTCACTGCTCCTGTATAACTATAACAAACAGGGGAAAGTTGTGCTCACCACTAGTTTTTAAAATCATTAGGCGGGGGTGCAATGAGGCTGTGACCACAAAAAACATATAGACAAATACAAGTTGCAGGTAAAACGTATTCGTCCCTTTTATAAAATGTATAATTAAACCATAGAATTCTTAATGAATCAGATGAAAATTGAGCATAGGACTGGCCAGATATGGGATGACTTTGACGTAGTTGGCCAGCTTAAATATATTGCAATATATGGACAAACAATCCCTGTTTTGTTTAAAGGGTAAGGCATTTTTCAGTAGCAGTATGCACAAAATGTCGCTGTCTTAAATATATTGATAATGGGTTGAGTGCAGAGGAATCTTGTATTTGTCTATATGTTTTTTGTGGTCACACCCTCATTGCACCCCCGCCTAATGATTTTAAAAACTAGTGGTGAGCACAACTTTCCCCTGTTTGTTATAGTTATACAGGAGCAGTGACCAGCTCCATGTTGTAGCTCCCACCCCCTCCAACTATAGTCAGGTGATCCCACTGGTGTCTAATAAAAGGGCAGCCAAGTTTGGGAGTTTTACTTTGAAAGCAGCTAGTAAGTTGCAGGTAAAACGTATTCGTCCCTTTTATAAAATGTATAATTAAACCATAGAATTCTTAATGAATCAGATGAAAATTGAGCATAGGACTGGCCAGATATGGGATGACTTTGACGTAGTTGGCCAGCTTAAATATATTGCAATATATGGACAAACAATCCCTGTTTTGTTTAAAGGGTAAGGCATTTTTCAGTAGCAGTATGCACAAAATGTCGCTGTCTTAAATATATTGATAATGGGTTGAGTGCAGAGGAATCTTGTATTTGTCTATATGTTTTTTGTGGTCACACCCTCATTGCAACCCCGGCCTAATGATTTTAAAAACTAGTGGTGAGCACAACTTTCCCCTGTTTGTTATAGTTATACCGGAGCAGTGACCAGCTCCATGTTGTAGCTCCCACCCCCTCCAACTATAGTCAGGTGATCCCACTGGTGTCTAATAAAAGGGCAGCCAAGTTTGGGAGTTTTACTTTGAAAGCAGCTAGTAAGTTGCAGGTAAAACGTATTCGTCCCTTTTATAAAATGTATAATTAAACCATAGAATTCTTAATGAATCAGATGAAAATTGAGCATAGGACTGGCCAGATATGGGATGACTTTGACGTAGTTGGCCAGCTTAAATATATTGCAATATATGGACAAACAATCCCTGTTTTGTTTAAAGGGTAAGGCATTTTTCAGTAGCAGTATGCACAAAATGTCGCTGTCTTAAATATATTGATAATGGGTTGAGTGCAGAGGAATCTTGTATTTGTCTATATGTTTTTTGTGGTCACACCCTCATTGCACCCCCGCCTAATGATTTTAAAATCTAGTGGTGAGCACAACTTTCCCCTGTTTGTTATATATATATATATATATATATATATATATATATATATATATATATATATATATATATATATACACACACACACACACAGTATATACACACACAAACCCCCACTACCCATAGACAACATTGTATAAGAGAATATTACAGAACACTGGTTTGCAGAATTGTTGTTTGTATCCATAAGGCCTTTGCCTGATCTATCACAAATAGACAACACCAGTCTTGTCACTCCAAAGCAAGTATCAATGGAAAAAAACTAGACTCAGCAGGCCAGAGATTTAGATCCTTTACATTAATATTAAAAATATCCAAGGCCAGTTTGGCTAATATCAGACATGTCTGTACCTGCCAGAATAGCATAAGGTGCATGATTTGGAGACTAGTGATCTCTGGGGAAATTCTCGCTAAGGTTTCCCATGGTGCATACATAACTGACCTGGAACTTCTCACGCCAGCTGCTCTCTGCCTATCTATAGCATGTTACAGAAAGCTAAGGTACATAATGATGCCCAAGAAAACCTTCCTTACAAACAGTTACTGATTTTCCTCTATGTTATTTACAATTATTTTCACTATAATTATATTGCATCTGTCTTTTTTCTTTTCACTCTGTCATAGAACCTGTGAAACATCCCCCAGAGAAGCAGTTAGATAAAAATGACTGAGATCTCTCACACATTCATATTCATATTACCATGGAAATCTTTAATGTTTATTAAATACGTTACAAAAAAGATAACTTGAGTGAATATTAAATGAGAGTTTGGTAGAAAAGAGTAATGGGAGAAAAAAGCATTTGTTCCCACTTGCTCTAAATAGAAAAAGTTGCACTGGCATGATCCAGGGCTGTCACCATGACAACCTTTTCAGGTAAGGCTCATTAGGCCTAATCCTCTAATTACTAACTACCTCGTCAACTGGGGTTATAATTACTTCAGGGACATAGTTAACCTCTCATTAGAATTGCCTGGACGCTCTTATCCTGCACACAAACATTGACAGAGATTGCAATTTAGTCCTGCTTTAGCCTTAGCATGCTTTTACTGTTGGTCTCCAGGGCCTTAGCTATTTGGCCATTAGGCTGTGAGTCTGTCATAACTGTTTAGCAAAACTGTTTCTCATCTGAAGCAATGGCAACTCATCATCAATTGAAATCCAAAGATGGATCAAATGGAGTTAGCCATCCTCAGTCTTTGCTTAGACAATTTCCAGGGAGCCTGCATGATAAACATTACAAAGATCTACAATGCATTATACATGAGATGTAGTGTCTTTTTTAATATTACCTTTTATCGTACTTGAAGTTTTCAGAGTTTACTACTTTACCTGATCACATTTGAGTAGTTCTGACATCAGCTTCACCGAGTTACCTGACAGATGACCCAAAGGCAAGAATAATGCTTTGGCTGTAGGCTTTTTTTAGATCTAGGTCCCATGACACAGATATGCTCAAGATAACCCTGTCTCCATAATCCTATACTTCTGAATTTGACATTTTGTGAACAATTTGTACTAACCCCACAAGAAGAGTTACACTTTATAGAAAACATTTCATGCAGTTTAATTGTTTTCAAATTTCACAGAGATACACTGTAAGCCAGGTTGTTGACTAAACTATACTATACATTATGTGAAAAAGACAATAATTCAGAAAGTTCTGAATTATGGATCCTCTATTTTAAACAAATAATTAACATTTTTAAAAATTAGCTCATTTTTCTCTGTAATACCTTAATTAAGCTATATTTAATCCTTCTTGGTGGCAAAACAAAGTTTATTTCATGTTTTAATGATCATTTAATATACATAAGATATACAACTTATTATAGATAAGACTAGTAACCTACCAATCTACACTTACATCCAAAAGACAAGTGACCTACCAACCCACATCTACACTTACATCCAAAAGTTCTACCCGCAATTTGCAGGTACCCAACCTGCTGCAGGATTGACTAAGCATTAAGATTTTCCATGTGGTTATTCCTGGTCCTATTGGCTGAGCGACAATCTTTATAATGGACAAGGCACCACCCCCTTGGTCCTGCAAGTCACTAATTATAACCTTTCTAGAAACCCCACACTTTACTTGACCCAAGGAAGAAAGGCATGCATGCTTGTCCCTATAGTCTTTACAGAATATACAAAAAAAATAGTATATACAGGTCAGACAAGAAATATTTCATAAAGACATAGATATGACCATCCCATCCTGTATAATACCTATATTTTTGTTAACTATCTGGCTATGGGTAGACCTGTGATCATTTAGGTTAGGATAAAGCTAATCTTTTTTAATAATTATTCAAATGATCAATTCAAGTTTGTGCTATGAATAATTATTATTAATGATCCGCCAGACATTTTCTCAATTGAAGTATCTCGAAATCATCAAAAGATCTTGTACAAAATATTAATGTGCCATTTTTTTTGGATTAAGACAATACTTATTTGGAGAAATGCCATATTGTAATCTATAGAGAGAACTCATTGATCTTGCATCTCCCCGTGTTCCTACTTGTAGCTTTCTATTTTTTCATCCTCTTTATTCACACAAACAATATTTTCTCTCTGCAATATCCACATATCTCTCTCTATTAAATCCTCCATTTCATTCTCTGTAGCATTCTTATTGCCACTTACTCATTTTCTCATTGCCTTGTTGCTCAGTCTTCCTCATCCCACAATTTTTTTAAATATGGAAGGAACTGGCAAGTATCAATACTGAAGTTAGAGAAGAGGGGCCCATGCCTACCTGTACTGTTCATTCGCCACAGCCTACCCCCCCCTCCTTTCCTCCCCCGCTCACTTGTACTATGTTATGTTAATTAAAAAAATAAAAAAAGGTTTGACTTTTGCACAGGATCCTGCTGGCAAAACTGTAACAAATATGGATCTGATACATGTTTTAGCAACTAATGCCTTCTTGAATCAACAGCTTTATGTATAGCTATGTTCAAACAAATAAATAAAACCTTTAAAAAAAAAAAAGAGGGGCCAGGAGCAAAGTATGAAAATGAGGCCATTGTCTCAAATAAGTGGGAAATTGTTTGCAAGAAAAGTTAGTAAATTAGAAAAGCAGGAAGTAGTGTTCTGGCTATTATGTTACACATTCAATCACTCCAGCCTTTATACATTACATTTTTGGCTAACTAACTATATTGGAAACATGTTTTATTTTGCACAGCCTATCTATTTACCCAGTTTTTATTTTCACACTGAACTGTTCCTTTAAGTGTTATAATAAGCTGTGAGTCTCAGTTCTCCCAAGAGACTTGTTTATACTATATAATTAAAATTGTATCTTTGTGTATCTTAAATTTTTACAAATGTATTTAAGCTTATTTAATTCGATTTTGAAAATGTTGTATCTTTTTTTCCTGGAGTCAGTGCAGGTGATCAAAGAGAAACTTGGGGCTTTTTAATAAAAATCAATGCAGGTTGAGCTGTCAAAATTCCCTCAGAAAATGGGACATTTGGTAGGTGTGCAGTAGATGCAACACTAAGTCACATTAAAATTTCCTATACTTCACTCTAGCACCTTTCTGCTATCATCTTATGCTAGCACCATGCACCACTTGCATTTTCTTTTGTTCATGAGGTGCAAGGAGCAGTGCCTTGACCAGGTGATAATTACAGGTCCCCCTTTAGTGTTGCACCTATAGGCACTTGGTGTTGTGCCAGTTTAATCACACAGAAAGCGAAGGCCATATAATTGCATGCTAACATCCGGTTGTAGTGCTACCCCTTTGACATAGATGCAAGATTTTATACCAATAAGAATAACTTGCCGTGGCAAAGCTCTGGGGCTTGAATATATGGGGGCTGGGCTCCAGCATAATGGCCATGACTAGGGCAGATCCGGGGCATACCAATGGACTGATAATTGTGGCCCCCTGAGGGAATAATTGTACTAACCTAGTAGTATAGGGATCGATGATTCTTGATGTGTATCAAAGGCATGGTTTTAGCATAATGGGCATGACTGGTGCAGATCAGAGACATAACCCTGCATGTATGGGCCATTTATTTTCATTGGCCCAGTGGACTGATAATTTTGGCCCCCTGGGGGAATGGTTCTACTAACCTAGTAGGATAGGGACCCATGATTCTTGATGGCAGATATATTACAAAAGAGATTTTCAAATGAAGTCTCTAGGCTACAGATCTGCTGTTAGAAAATGTATTTATATTTAGGTTTTATGTATGAAGGAAAAACATGAGGAAACAAAAACATGGTCAGGGAGGCTGAAAGTCTGTGGTCTCTCTGCTATTTCTTAACACTGTCCCTAGGCTATTCACAGGCTGGAACCCAAGATTGTTTCTCAAGCAGTGAGCTTAACCTGGCTTACTTGAAACTCTGGTGAGGCCCAAGTGGATTCATTGAAATTCTCTGTTCTACTTCCTTGAAATGATTTGTACATCAAACTATTATTCTATTGCTTTTCTACTTTCATTTGTATTTCTAAAACATAATGTCTTAAAAGACAGTAATGTCTGTAGCCACATTTATTCAGGAATGAAAAGCAACTCAAATCAACTGCTTGTGTGGCCCTGTTTAAAAAGAAAAAATCCACTAGAAGGGCTTGACGGGTTGCATTTAATTTTAGTACAATTTGTGCAATCAGTGGAACCTTGCAACAGTCCATCTATTAGACCTGTCTCTGAATTTTTAAATGTTGGTGACTTTAGCATAACATATACCCTACCATACATGTCCACTGAAATAGTGTATATTTTTTGTATATTTTAGAATATGAGTTATATGAATTAATAATAATTAGAATATTAATTAATTAGTCTGTCCTTGTTTTACCAGCTGAGACACCCCATAGGGAATTAATTATAAAGAATTTTCATCATATATTTAACACTAACCAGGAAATATAAGTTCAACAACTAGATTAAAACAAATCTGCAAACCTATATAGAGTGGAGGAGTTAATACAAGTCAATAGGTTAATTTTTTTGGGGGTAGTCTTCACTATCTAATGTCTTCAGACAGCTGTCTCTATTAAGTATAAAGTATATCCAGTATCCAGTCTGGTTCCATGTTAAACGCACATCTCTGGATCTAGCCTTGTGGCCTGTCTCTGTTGGAAAACTAGCAACCTCTGGAATAATTGTTCATTGATTGACCAACTTAGTCTGTCCTTGTTTTACCAGCTGAGACACCCCATAGGGAATTAATTATAAAGAATTTTCATCATATATTTAACACTGACCAGGAAATTTAAGTTCAACAACTAGATTAAAAAAATCTGTAGACCTATATAGAGTGGAGGAGTTAATACAAGTCAATAGGTTAATTTTTTGGGGGGTTGTCTTCACAGCTGCCACTTCTACTTCCCAGAATGCTCATCTCCACACAAGCTTATCTGTTACGCACCGTCAGCTCTTCAAACACCTGGAAAATTATAGAAAATTATCCACATACAACCAGCCAGACGATGAGGCTTCTTATAGAGATTTTCTTTCATCCTAATCAAGCTGAAATCCATTCCCCCATCACCTGCTGCAGAAAATCTTAGATTCAAACACACGAGAAAATAAACACTAATTATAATTTCATAGGATTGCTGCAAACCTCATGTATATTTTATTACCATTTATCTGAACATGTGCATGGTAAATTCTTGCAGGCTTTAAAGTAGAAGTGGTATTAGAAGTATGATTGTAGCAAGTATCCAAAAATGTATATGCAGATCAGCGCCTACTAAAAAAACAGAAAAAAAAGTGCAATATGTTTCAATATCACACCAACACCCAGTGTCCAGGTTTTTTTTTGAGGTGTATTTCCCCTTTAAATTTCCACTGTTATTGGTGACATGCAAAGTTTTTCCAATTTTTCCACCAACGTTTGGCTGGATTGACTACTTACAAACTGTAGGTATAGTATATGGCTCGTAGTGTAGGCCCTGATCTGCATATACATTTTTGGATACTTTTTATGTGCAGCTGAGAGACTGTGGGAAGATCGGCAAGAGAAAGTGTTTTTAAAGGACTTTTTTCATTTTTCTTAATTATTCTCGTTGATTGTAGCAAGTGCCTGGCCCCAGCAGTGACATATAAACATATATTGTGGATTCACATATATACTGAATTGTTCAGGAGCACATGGCTGCTAAATGCACAGCTCTTTAACCCTTGTAAAGTATCATCATCATCATTATTTATTTATATAGGGCCGACAAGATACGCAGTGCTTAAAAGTATAACTTCAGGCATCCACTGGAAGAATAAAGAGATGCTGGGACATTTGCCTTGACAATATGCCGGATGGGGTGTACTTTATGTAGTTTCTGAGGATCTGTACATTGTTTTTTTAATGTAATGCCCTATATAAGGCTTTGGCATGAGAAAGTAATATCCTTCATTCTTCACTTGTTTCCTGGTTACTGTGAATTTTATTCCAAATATATCTGAGCCAAAACTGTTTTTTTGTATTCAGAATATAGTATCTTTATAACTTTTTTATCTAGTAATAAAAATATCCTTGCTTCACATTAGTCTAATGAAGCTCCAGTGGTGTTGCTAGGCTTGAACGCCCAAAGCAAGCAGTTAGTGTCAAGGTTCTTAATAATCCTTTGAAATAATAATTTACTATCTAATGTCTTCAGACAGCTGTCTCTATTAAGTATAAAGTATATCCAGTATCCAGTCTGGTTCCATGTTAAACGCACAACTCTGGATCTAGGCTTGTGGCCTGTCCCTGTTGGAAAACTAGCAACCTCTGGAATACATGTTCATTGATTGACCAACTTAGTCTGTCCTTGTTTTATCAGCTGAGACGCCCCATAGGGAATTCATCAAGTGCAGGACAGGGTGAAAAGTGCAAAGGTCAGGTGTAATCCACTATGTTTTCAGCTCTTTGGGCCCTGTGCTGCTTGCTTAAAAATTTCTACAGGTCTATAAAATGCAGAGACCTTTGTTTCAGTGCTTATAGATGTCCTTTTTTCCCCACCATCCCTTCTCTGACTTGGGATTCATTTAGATGTTTAAGTTTGGAAGCACTTGTGGGTTTTTATATGTTGCAGAGTGCAGCCAGACACTTGGCTATTTCCGTGAGCACTATGGGTGGGGTTTATGTGTCCCTTAGCACTCTTTCATTTGTATTTTCAGATAATATGGATACACTAACAAGAGGTTGTCAGCCTTTTTGAGTTCAAGCCCCAGTTTGGTCCAACATTTTGTCAGTTCTTCCCTTACATCGTAATAAAGGTAACAATTTATGAAATTATTTGCATTTATCACTCCTGAAAATCATGAACCCCCTACTTGGTCTTGAGGATGGGCTCCCTTATCCATTGATTTGTGCTCTGTGGGGCCATCTAACATAAAAAAATAAAGTGACATCTTTTACAAAATGTTATCGGTTACAGCTGAAGTTATATAACTTATCCTGATAGTGTATTCTTCCCAACCACAGCAATACAGATTATTTTAATGCTCTAAGGCCCCAAGGGTACTTGAGAAGTCATTTTAGACTAGTCCACTCTCTTTAGATAATTAGTATGCCATATTTAATTACTTGATCACAAAGCCCAGCAGGACCATGTCCAAAACTATTAAAGATGACGTGTTGTGAAATATAATTTTCTCTATTTGCCTACTACATTTACAAAGGATGTAATTTACCTTTAACAAATCTCTCTTTTAAACATAGAGAAGTGATTTTAACTGAGTCATTTGAAAAGTCTGTTTATTTTCATTGTACTTTTGTTCCCTTTTACCAGTCTTTTATACAGAAGAACAATAACTATATTAAGCTTATCGGGAAGAAAACTATGAAGTGAAATGACTGTATTCAGAGAAATAAGCATAAGATATAAAAATAAAACATTAGTAATTTGAATTCTGCATATGTTAAAAATGTATGGTAATTGCTAAATAAAATAATTGGAATTAATCTGTGCCCATATTAGATGACTGGCATCAGACTTTGTTAATAATGGGACACAGATTTCTGCAAACTGCTTGTTTGTTATTAGAAGTGACAGTTATATAGGTGCTCATTAATGTATATTGTATGCTTTCTTTTGCTGATAAACACAATAGGCTTTTAGTTTTCTGTTCTTATGTGATGTAAGCGCATGTTGCTCTGCATACAAATTGAACCAATTTAAATTTCATGTTAGTGAGATTGGTTTGTTTGTCTATGCTGCCCAAAACAACAAGACACCTGATAAAAAAAAAGCAAAGTAGCTGAAGTGTGCGTCTGATCTGTTTTACAGACGAACATATTAAGAAAAGTGAATTGTCCTCATTTTACATTACAGAAAACCGAGAGTAAAATGGTAGATAGGAATGGAAAACTTGTAGCTTTGTGACCTTGGCCTTTTGCTTTTGGATCACTGAGTATTACATTTAATCTATTCTTAAAATAACATGGCATAATTACATTATTCTGGTCTTATCTGGTCTTAAAAAAATGATGTAGGATATTTTTAAGCCTGCAAAATTCTTCATATCTATTCTGCAGTATTTATGTTAGAAAAAAGATTGCCAGAGACCAAGCAAGATAATCACTTTTCTGCTCTTAATCTCAAAATATAAATGTCAACACCATCCTTCAAGTTAATTTGAAAGGTTAACTTCCCCTTTAATGCATTCATTGTTTTGGTGATATACTATTTATAAAGGTGGGGAGGAAGATTTTTAATAATGTATAATACCTTATACTGCATATGTAAGCTGTTTTGTAAATCTTTCATCTCTCTCAAAAGAATCTTCTGAATTTTAGTTTTCTCTTCCTTCTATTTAAGTAGCTACTCTCACTACACTTAACCAACAACTGAAGTTGATGTCCGTTAAATGTAAACATCTTTATCCACTTACAAATGCACAACAGAAAATTGTGATGGGGCATAATAACTTCTGACTTGGATGTCAATGTGAGATGCTTATCAATATATCCAACTCCCATTCATTTTTTCAATAAGACACCATTCTTAGAGACTTAGGGTGAAGGCTCTCATAGAGATTCCGAGCATTTTGCAGCTCAATGGGCAGGATATAAAATGCTCAAAACCACCTACAATCACTTTGAATAGGAATCACCTGCAATGACCTTGTGCAGTCCAGTAAGAGACACTTTCAGATGAGCCTCATTCAATTTTGAGTGTATTGCCACCCTGTCTTCAAAGTAGCAAAGCCTTAAAGGAGAAGGAAAGCTACTGAAGCAGTTCATGTCAATAGATTAGCCACAATAGTACAAGCTATAACACTATATTTATTCTGCAGAATGCTTTACTATACCTGAGAAAAAAGCTCTAGAAGTGTTCTCTGTTTGTTTAGGATAGCGGCTGCCATATTGGCTTTGTGTGACATCACTTCCTGCCTGAGTCTCTCCCTGTTCGCTCATAGCTCTGGGCTCAGATTACAGCAGGGAGGGGAGGAGGGAGGGAGGGAGGGGGAGAGGAGCAAACTGAGCATGCTCAAGGCCGTGCCCTGGAGGTTTAAGCTGAAACCAGGAAGTCTGATACAGAAGCCCATGTGTACACAATAGAAGGAAAGAAATGCTGTGTTACTTTTGACAGAGTACTCAAAGCAGCATTACATTGAGGGTTTACTGGTGTATTTATATAGACCTTTCCAATAAAGCTTACTTAATTTTAGCCTTTCCTTCTCCTTTAAAGCATTTTTTTACATTTCCCACTGGCCACTGTATTCAAAAATATGTTGAAAGCCATTAGAGTGTTAAGCTTTGCAACTATTTTTGTTTCTTCTGACTCAAGCACAGACTCGTCACCTGACTTCCAGCTCTAGGCTGGCATACCACCTCCACATGAAGATCCTGATCCTGTCTTGACCCCTAGTCTGAATAACTGCATTGAGCAGGAAGTATGGGAGATATGTAGGCCCTATCACTTGATGTTCTGAGCAACTTATGGAAGTACTGCTAACTCCTTATTGTGCCATACATCCCCATTTTTAGGAACACAATAGTGACTTCTGAGTGGCAGTGACTTCTTCTGATTCCTGGAATTGTTTTACAATAGATCAGATCTCAGAAAGACAAAAAGGCAGAGGGTTTGTAAAGACAACACACCCTTTGAGGTTGCAATACCTGGACACACAGAACATCAGCTTAATTCTTATTAATCCTTTTGAGGTTTGAAGCCATAAGAAATGTTGAGGGAGCATTGCATCTTCCTTCTACTTTGCATAAAAAAAAGTTATATTCAGGTATAAAAATAAATTGTAAAGGGTTAACAATCTAAAATGGCTTCTGTCATCAGTAATGAAAGATAAACTGAACAATAACATTGGTGATTAGCAATCACTCTGTTTTCATTCCATGAAAGTAATTTCAGACTGCAGGAAATATATCTGAACATCTGTTGCCAGTAATCTTTTTCCAGTCTATTGAAATAATACAGAGAAGTAATGTAAACACTGCCCTTATTTAAATAAATAATAGCATTATTAAAAAAAACTATTTTTTTAAAAATTCTATTTTAAGTACTGAATTCTAAATTCTACGACCCAAACTCTCAGTGCTAAGTTCCTAATTTTAAGTTCAAAATTATGAACTCAAAATCAGTTCAAATTCCAATTGTAAGTTCAAACTTTTAATGAATTAATACATTTACAAATCTGTTTAGTGCTCAGGTTTACTTTTACGCTCTGAATTCTGACTTGCAATTTGCAAAGTTCTGCAAATCTGCAAAGTTATACGTAAATATTGACTTTCAAACTTATATTCTGTGGTCTGACATTAGAATTCTGAATTCAAAGCTACAGATTCTGATAGTTAAGATGTGAAGTTACAAATGCTATCTTTCGATATACAAATTCCAAATCTTCTAAGCAAGCACCACAGAGCGACCAGCTTCTTCTTACGTCAATTCCTGGGGCTGATGTAAAATAAACGTTTTTTTTTGTTTTGCTTTTCGCTCTACTGTGCATGCATATATATCCATGCAAAGTAAGAAGAAGCAGGAAGATGCTTTATGGTGCTTGCTGACAAAAGCCCCAGATCAGCCCAGGGTATCAGGCAAGTGAATACAATCACTGGGGGGTGTCTAACATTTGCCCCCTCCCCCAGTGATTTACACTTTCCTTCTCCTTTTAAGAAAATAACTAAGCTCTAGAGACAAAAAAAGGCATGTGGTAATATAATAATCATAGCATACCGGTACATTCCCAAACAGGTGACTAGTAAATCAGCTGTTGGTAGAAGTTATTTGTTGTTTTGCAAACTTTGTAGGATATTACCCCTTTAACTGTACTATCTGTTATCTATATTCTGTAGACATCATTTACAACAATTCCTGCCCTTGTGGGGCTTACAATCTAAGGTAGGGTTGCCATCTTTTGAAACGGTGGAGACCGGGCAGGAGGATGATGCCGTGAAATCAGGGGTGGGGATGTGACGTAGATCGGCATGTCTGCTATGTCGGGGGCGGGGCTATGATGTGGCAATTGGTGATGGCCTGATCGCCATCTCAGTCAAGGGAATCCTGCCAGGTTTTCCTTATTTGGAAAACCAGGCAGGAAGTTTTGACCCGTGCAGCCCTTCAAAATACTGGGCTGTCCGGGACAAAACCAGACAGGTGGCAACCCTAATCTAGGGTCTGTATCGCATTCACACATGTATGGGTCAATTTTATCAGGAGAAAGTTAGGGACAGATTAATAAAAATTGTGAGCTTTCACCCATTGATAAATACTCTTCTAAAAATCCCATAGGAAAGAATAGAAAGTTGGTGAGTTTTTCTGTGGTTAGCTCTGATTTCACACTTTCATAAATCTATCTTTTAAGCTGCCTGTATGTTTTTTTAATTATTTTTTTAAATCATAAAAAAAACATTATCTTGAATTTTAATCAATTTCCTCTATAGTAGCACAGGGAAAACATACATATTTCTTGCAGATAGTGACCAGCTAGCACTGCACTGTCAGGGCACATCAGATGATGCATGTTTTAATATATTATTGAGGCTGGGGTGCAAGCATCCATTTCTTATTTAAAAGAGGCAGGAAGAGAATGCTCAGTGAAAGCAAGAAATTGTTCTTTGACTACAGTCAGATCTGTTCTCACTGCAGGTCTTTTTCCCTTTAGATTGTAAGCTTTCCTTAATTCAGAGCACTCTGGACAATGGGTTTCCACATAACGGATCCCATGTCTGTATACGAAAAAAGTAAATACTATGGTTAGTTAGAATTTATCTTAATATTCCATTAAATTGCATATTAAATGCATTATTGTCTGGACGTTTTGGATAAGGGCAAGTCCACTCTCTTGTCATTGATCTATGGATTATGAATATTTTTTTCCTATTGTTTTCCTACTTCTTATGCAGGGCAAGCATGGAGTAGACCAGTGATCCCCAACCAGTAGCTCGTGAGCAACATGTTGCTCTCCAACCTCTTGGATGTTGCTCCTGGTGGCCTCAAAGCAGGTGCTTATTTTTTAATTCCTGGCTTGGAGGCAAGTTCTGGTTGTATAAAAACGAGGTGCACTGCCAAACAGAGCCTCAATGTAGGTTGACAATCCACATAGGGGCTACCAAATGGTCAATCACAGCACTTATTTGGCACCCCAAGAACATTTTTCATGCTTGTGTTGCTCCCCAACTCTTTTTACTTCTGAATGTTGCTCACGGGTTCAAAAGGTTGGGGATCCCTGGAGTAGACAGTGTGCTCCGGTTCTAGGTTATTCATGGTTCCTGTCTGCAGTCGGAAATAAAAGTTGGTATCTGTATGAATACACCATATATAGAAACCCAACAAATTACTGGAACCCAACTATTACAAATTGTAATGGACACAACAAAGCCTATGTTTCTGGCTAGAAATATATACTCAGAACAATGTTTTAACAAAGAAACTGTGATAGTATTATAAATGTCACTTGCATGTATTTCACTTCATCTGATATTAATGAGTTGTGTCAAACAATGACACACATGACAGCGTTAATTCTAAATAAAGGAGAATTTTAGTAGTCATTTTGGTGTAGACAGTGATGTTATGAAAAATTATGCAAATGGTCTTTTATAGTCTATACAATTATATTCTGTAGTTATTTAATCATTTGTCTTTCTAGTTTCCCTCTCTCTAACCTAAATCTGAATATGCAGCCTGGTTGTCTAACTAAACTAAAAACTAGATTCATTTTGAGGTTGGATTTTCTAGTTGTAGTTGGGAAACTAGTTATAGTATATTGTAAAGTAGAATTCTTATTTTATTGTGGTCCTTAAAAACAGGAATATACGGGTAGTTTGAAAATAAATAGAATACACTTATTTAACTTCCTATATACAAAATGTACGTCTAATTTTAAAAACCCAGTTGAAAGGACAATTTCACCATGAAAAGGTTAACTCCATTATAACTAATAATCATATGCAAATTGGATTGCATCTGACTTAACGGTAATAGGTGAAAGGTTCCATGTAAACCCAAATTTTCGGCTCTCCAATTAAGCAGCTGTGTTTAATGGACACGTCAGGCTGGAATCAGCTTGAAAAATGCTCATTTTCTATAAA